>NW_027439590.1:0-15000 GCF_964188355.1 Buteo buteo
TTAGGCTTAGGGTTAGGAGTTAGGGTTAGGGTTTCTATTAGGTTAGTTTTAAGGGCTAAGGTTAGTTTTAGGGTTAAGGTTGGGTTAGGGTTAGGATAAGGGTTAGGGTACGACTTAGGGCTAGGGTTAGGGCTAGGGTTAGGGTTAGGGTTAGGGTTAGGGTTTAGGGTTATGGTTAGGGTTAGGGGTTAGGGGTTAGGGGTTAGGCTTAGGGTTAGCGTTACAGTTAGGGGTTAGGGGTTAGGGTTAGGGCTAAGGTTAGGGTTAGGGTTAGGGTTAGGGTTAGGGCTAGGGTTAGGGTTAGGGTTAGGGTTACGGCTAGGGTTAGGGTTAGGGTTAGGGTTACGGCTAGGGTTAGGGTTAGGGTTAGGGTTTCTATTAGGTTAGTTTTAAGGGCTAAGGTTAGTTTTAGGGTTAAGGTTGGGTTAGGGTTAGGATTAGGGTTAGGGTACGACTTAGGGCTAGGGTTAGGGCTAGGGTTAGGGTTAGGGTTAGGGTTAGGGTTTAGGGTTATGGTTAGGGTTAGGGGTTAGGGGTTAGGGGTTAGGCTTAGGGTTAGCGTTACGGTTAGGGGTTAGGGGTTAGGGTTAGGGCTAAGGTTAGGGTTAGGGTTAGGGTTAGGGTTAGGGCTAGGGTTAGGGTTAGGGTTAGGGTTACGGCTAGGGTTAGGGTTAGGGTTAGGTTAGGCTTAGGGTTAGGAGTTAGGGTTAGGGTTTCTATTAGGTTAGTTTTAAGGGCTAAGGTTAGTTTTAGGGTTAAGGTTGGGTTAGGGTTAGGATTAGGGTTAGGGTACGACTTAGGGCTAGGGTTAGGGCTAGGGTTAGGGTTAGGGTTAGGGTTAGGGTTTAGGGTTATGGTTAGGGTTAGGGGTTAGGGGTTAGGGGTTAGGCTTAGGGTTAGCGTTACGGTTAGGGGTTAGGGGTTAGGGTTAGGGCTAATGTTAGGGTTAGGGTTAGGGTTAGGGTTAGGGCTAGGGTTAGGGTTAGGGTTAGGTTAGGCTTAGGGTTAGGAGTTAGGGTTAGGGTTTCTATTAGGTTAGTT
Organism: Buteo buteo; assembly: GCF_964188355.1. Lineage (NCBI taxonomy): Eukaryota > Metazoa > Chordata > Aves > Accipitriformes > Accipitridae > Buteo > Buteo buteo. The sequence goes on from NW_027439590.1 coordinate 1,042, forward strand.
TTAAGGGCTAAGGTTAGTTTTAGGGTTAAGGTTGGGTTAGGGTTAGGATTAGGGTTAGGGTACGACTTAGGGCTAGGGTTAGGGCTAGGGTTAGGGTTAGGGTTAGGGTTAGGGTTTAGGGTTATGGTTAGGGTTAGGGGTTAGGGGTTAGGGGTTAGGCTTAGGGTTAGCGTTACGGTTAGGGGTTAGGGGTTAGGGTTAGGGCTAAGGTTAGGGTTAGGGTTAGGGTTAGGGTTAGGGCTAGGGTTAGGGTTAGGGTTAGGGTTACGGCTAGGGTTAGGGTTAGGGTTAGGTTAGGCTTAGGGTTAGGAGTTAGGTTTAGGGTTTCTATTAGGTTAGTTTTAAGGGCTAAGGTTAGTTTTAGGGTTAAGGTTGGGTTAGGGTTAGGATTAGGGTTAGGGTACGACTTAGGGCTAGGGTTAGGGCTAGGGTTAGGGTTAGGGTTAGGGTTAGGGTTTAGGGTTATGGTTAGGGTTAGGGGTTAGGGGTTAGGGGTTAGGCTTAGGGTTAGCGTTACGGTTAGTGGTTAGGGGTTAGGGTTAGGGCTAAGGTTAGGGTTAGGGTTAGGGTTAGGGTTAGGGCTAGGGTTAGGGTTAGGGTTAGGGTTACGGCTAGGGTTAGGGTTAGGGTTAGGTTAGGCTTAGGGTTAGGAGTTAGGGTTAGGGTTTCTATTAGGTTAGTTTTAAGGGCTAAGGTTAGTTTTAGGGTTAAGGTTGGGTTAGGGTTAGGATTAGGGTTAGGGTACGACTTAGGGCTAGGGTTAGGGTTAGGGTTAGGGTTAGGGTTTAGGGTTATGGTTAGGGTTAGGGGTTAGGGGTTAGGGGTTAGGCTTAGGGTTAGCGTTACGGTTAGGGGTTAGGGGTTAGGGTTAGGGCTAAGGTTAGGGTTAGGATTAGGGTTAGGGTTAGGGCTAGGGTTAGGGTTAGGGTTAGGGTTACGGCTAGGGTTAGGGTTAGGGTTAGGTTAGGCTTAGGGTTAGGAGTTAGGGTTAGGGTTTCTATTAGGTTAGTTTTAAGGGCTAAGGTTAGTTTTAGGGTTAAGGTTGGGTTAGGGTTAGGATTAGGGTTAGGGTACGACTTAGGGCTAGGGTTAGGGCTAGGGTTAGGGTTAGGGTTAGGGTTAGGGTTTAGGGTTATGGTTAGGGTTAGGGGTTAGGGGTTAGGCTTAGGGTTAGCGTTACGGTTAGGGGTTAGGGGTTAGGGTTAGGGCTAAGGTTAGGGTTAGGGTTAGGGTTAGGGTTAGGGCTAGGGTTAGGGTTAGGGTTAGGGTTACGGCTAGGGTTAGGGTTAGGGTTAGGTTAGGCTTAGGGTTAGGAGTTAGGGTTAGGGTTTCTATTAGGTTAGTTTTAAGGGCTAAGGTTAGTTTTAGGGTTAAGGTTGGGTTAGGGTTAGGATTAGGGTTAGGGTACGACTTAGGGCTAGGGTTAGGGCTAGGGTTAGGGTTAGGGTTAGGGTTAGGGTTTAGGGTTATGGTTAGGGTTAGGGGTTAGGGGTTAGGGGTTAGGCTTAGGGTTAGCGTTACGGTTAGGGGTTAGGGGTTAGGGTTAGGGCTAAGGTTAGGGTTAGGGTTAGGGTTAGGGTTAGGGCTAGGGTTAGGGTTAGGGTTAGGGTTACGGCTAGGGTTAGGGTTAGGGTTAGGTTAGGCTTAGGGTTAGGAGTTAGGGTTAGGGTTTCTATTAGGTTAGTTTTAAGGGCTAAGGTTAGTTTTAGGGTTAAGGTTGGGTTAGGGTTAGGATTAGGGTTAGGGTACGACTTAGGGCTAGGGTTAGGGCTAGGGTTAGGGTTATGGTTAGGGTTAGGGTTTAGGGTTATGGTTAGGGTTAGGGGTTAGGGGTTAGGGGTTAGGCTTAGGGTTAGCGTTACGGTTAGGGGTTAGGGGTTAGGGTTAGGGCTAAGGTTAGGGTTAGGGTTAGGGTTAGGGTTAGGGCTAGGGTTAGGGTTAGGGTTAGGGTTACGGCTAGGGTTAGGGTTAGGGTTAGGTTAGGCTTAGGGTTAGGAGTTAGGGTTAGGGTTTCTATTAGGTTAGTTTTAAGGGCTAAGGTTAGTTTTAGGGTTAAGGTTGGGTTAGGGTTAGGATTAGGGTTAGGGTACGACTTAGGGCTAGGGTTAGGGCTAGGGTTAGGGTTAGGGTTAGGGTTAGGGTTTAGGGTTATGGTTAGGGTTAGGGGTTAGGGGTTAGGGGTTAGGCTTAGGGTTAGCGTTACGGTTAGGGGTTAGGGTTAGGGCTAAGGTTAGGGTTAGGGTTAGGGTTAGGGTTAGGGCTAGGGTTAGGGTTAGGGTTAGGGTTACGGCTAGGGTTAGGGTTAGGGTTAGGTTAGGCTTAGGGTTAGGAGTTAGGGTTAGGGTTTCTATTAGGTTAGTTTTAAGGGCTAAGGTTAGTTTTAGGGTTAAGGTTGGGTTAGGGTTAGGATTAGGGTTAGGGTACGACTTAGGGCTAGGGTTAGGGCTAGGGTTAGGGTTAGGGTTAGGGTTTAGGGTTATGGTTAGGGTTAGGGGTTAGGGGTTAGGGGTTAGGCTTAGGGTTAGCGTTACGGTTAGGGTTAGGGCTAGGGTTAGGGTTAGGGTTAGGGTTACGGCTAGGGTTAGGGTTAGGGTTAGGTTAGGCTTAGGGTTAGGAGTTAGGGTTAGGGTTTCTATTAGGTTAGTTTTAAGGGCTAAGGTTAGTTTTAGGGTTAAGGTTGGGTTAGGGTTAGGATTAGGGTTAGGGTACGACTTAGGGCTAGGGTTAGGGCTAGGGTTAGGGTTAGGGTTAGGGTTAGGGTTATGGTTAGGGTTAGGGGTTAGGGGTTAGGGGTTAGGCTTAGGGTTAGCGTTACGGTTAGGGGTTAGGGGTTAGGGTTAGGGCTAAGGTTAGAGGGGTTAGGGTTATGGTTAGGGTTAGGGGTTAGGGGGTTAGGGGTTAGGCTTAGGTTAGCGTTACGGGTTAGGGGTTAGGGGTTAGGGTTAGGGCTAAGGTTAGGGTTAGGGGTTAGGGTTAGGGTTAGGTTAGGCTTAGGGTTAGGAGTTAGGGTTAGGGTTTCTATTAGGTTAGTTTTAAGGGCTAAGGTTAGTTTTTAGGGCTAGGGTTAGGGTTAGGGTTAGGATTAGGGTTTAGGGTTATGGTTAGGGTTAGGGGTTAGGGGTTAGGGGTTAGGCTTAGGGTTAGCGTTACGGTTAGGGGTTAGGGGTTAGGGTTAGGGCTAAGGTTAGGGTTAGGGTTAGGGTTAGGGTTAGGGCTAGGGTTAGGGTTAGGGTTAGGGTTACGGCTAGGGTTAGGGTTAGGGTTAGGTTAGGCTTAGGGTTAGGAGTTAGGGTTAGGGTTTCTATTAGGTTAGTTTTAAGGGCTAAGGTTAGTTTTAGGGTTAAGGTTGGGTTAGGGTTAGGATTAGGGTTAGGGTACGACTTAGGGCTAGGGTTAGGGCTAGGGTTAGGGTTAGGGTTAGGGTTAGGGTTTAGGGTTATGGTTAGGGTTAGGGGTTAGGGGTTAGGGGTTAGGCTTAGGGTTAGCGTTACGGTTAGGGGTTAGGGGTTAGGGTTAGGGCTAAGGTTAGGGTTAGGGTTAGGGTTAGGGTTAGGGCTAGGGTTAGGGTTAGGGTTAGGGTTACGGCTAGGGTTAGGGTTAGGGTTAGGTTAGGCTTAGGGTTAGGAGTTAGGGTTAGGGTTTCTATTAGGTTAGTTTTAAGGGCTAAGGTTAGTTTTAGGGTTAAGGTTGGGTTAGGGTTAGGATTAGGGTTAGGGTACGACTTAGGGCTAGGGTTAGGGCTAGGGTTAGGGTTAGGGTTAGGGTTAGGGTTTAGGGTTATGGTTAGGGTTAGGGGTTAGGGGTTAGGGGTTAGGCTTAGGGTTAGCGTTACGGTTAGGGGTTAGGGGTTAGGGTTAGGGCTAAGGTTAGGGTTAGGGTTAGGGTTAGGGTTAGGGCTAGGGTTAGGGTTAGGGTTAGGGTTACGGCTAGGGTTAGGGTTAGGGTTAGGTTAGGCTTAGGGTTAGGAGTTAGGGTTAGGGTTTCTATTAGGTTAGTTTTAAGGGCTAAGGTTAGTTTTAGGGTTAAGGTTGGGTTAGGGTTAGGATTAGGGTTAGGGTACGACTTAGGGCTAGGGTTAGGGCTAGGGTTAGGGTTAGGGTTAGGGTTAGGGTTTAGGGTTATGGTTAGGGTTAGGGGTTAGGGGTTAGGGGTTAGGCTTAGGGTTAGCGTTACGGTTAAAGGTTAGGGTTAGGGTTAGGGTTAGGGTTAGGGCTAGGGTTAGGGTTAGGTTTAGGGCTAGGGTTAGGGTTAGGGTTAGGGTTAGGGTTTAGGGTTATGGTTAGGGTTAGGGGTTAGGGGTTAGGGGTTAGGCTTAGGGTTAGCTTACGGTTAGGGGTTAGGGTTAGGGCTAAGGTTAGGGTTAGGGTTAGGGTTAGGGTTAGGGCTAGGGTTAGGGTTAGGGTTAGGGTTACGGCTAGGGTTAGGGTTAGGGTTAGGTTAGGCTTAGGGTTAGGAGTTAGGGTTAGGGTTTCTATTAGTTTAGTTTTAAGGGCTAAGGTTAGTTTTAGGGTTAAGGTTGGGTTAGGGTTAGGATTAGGGTTAGGGTACGACTTAGGGCTAGGGTTAGGGCTAGGGTTAGGGTTAGGGTTAGGGTTAGGGTTTAGGGTTATGGTTAGGGTTAGGGGTTAGGGGTTAGGGGTTAGGCTTAGGGTTAGCGTTACGGTTAGGGGTTAGGGGTTAGGGTTAGGGGTTAGGCTTAGGGTTAGCGTTACGGTTAGGGTTAGGGCTAGGGTTAGGTTTAGGGTTAGGGTTACGGCTAGGGTTAGGGTTAGGGTTAGGTTAGGCTTAGGGTTAGGAGTTAGGGTTAGGGTTTCTATTAGGTTAGTTTTAAGGGCTAAGGTTAGTTTTAGGGTTAAGGTTGGGTTAGGGTTAGGATTAGGGTTAGGGTACGACTTAGGGCTAGGGTTAGGGCTAGGGTTAGGGTTAGGGTTAGGGTTAGGGTTTAGGGTTATGGTTAGGGTTAGGGGTTAGGGGTTAGGGGTTAGGCTTAGGGTTAGCGTTACGGTTAGGGGTTAGGGGTTAGGGTTAGGGCTAAGGTTAGGGTTAGGGTTAGGGTTAGGGTTAGGGCTAGGGTTAGGGTTAGGGTTAGGGTTACGGCTAGGGTTAGGGTTAGGGTTAGGTTAGGCTTAGGGTTAGGAGTTAGGGTTAGGGTTTCTATTAGGTTAGTTTTAAGGGCTAAGGTTAGTTTTAGGGTTAAGGTTGGGTTAGGGTTAGGATTAGGGTTAGGGTACGACTTAGGGCTAGGGTTAGGGCTAGGGTTAGGGTTAGGGTTAGGGTTAGGGTTTAGGGTTATGGTTAGGGTTAGGGGTTAGGGGTTAGGGGTTAGGCTTAGGGTTAGCGTTACGGTTAGGGGTTAGGGGTTAGGGTTAGGGCTAAGGTTAGGGTTAGGGTTAGGGTTAGGGTTAGGGCTAGGGTTAGGGTTAGGGTTAGGGTTACGGCTAGGGTTAGGGTTAGGGTTAGGTTAGGCTTAGGGTTAGGAGTTAGGGTTAGGGTTTCTATTAGGTTAGTTTTAAGGGCTAAGGTTAGTTTTAGGGTTAAGGTTGGGTTAGGGTTAGGATTAGGGTTAGGGTACGACTTAGGGCTAGGGTTAGGGCTAGGGTTAGGGTTAGGGTTAGGGTTAGGGTTTAGGGTTATGGTTAGGGTTAGGAGTTAGGGGTTAGGGGTTAGGCTTAGGGTTAGCGTTACGGTTAGGGGTTAGGGGTTAGGGTTAGGGCTAAGGTTAGGGTTAGGGTTAGGGTTAGGGTTAGGGCTAGGGTTAGGGTTAGGGTTAGGGTTACGGCTAGGGTTAGGGTTAGGGTTAGGTTAGGCTTAGGGTTAGGAGTTAGGGTTAGGGTTTCTATTAGGTTAGTTTTAAGGGCTAAGGTTAGTTTTAGGGTTAAGGTTGGGTTAGGGTTAGGATTAGGGTTAGGGTACGACTTAGGGCTAGGGTTAGGGCTAGGGTTAGGGTTAGGGTTAGGGTTAGGGTTTAGGGTTATGGTTAGGGTTAGGGGTTAGGGGTTAGGGGTTAGGCTTAGGGTTAGCGTTACGGTTAGGGGTTAGGGGTTAGGGTTAGGGCTAAGGTTAGGGTTAGGGTTAGGGTTAGGGTTAGGGCTAGGGTTAGGGTTAGGGTTAGGGTTACGGCTAGGGTTAGGGTTAGGGTTAGGTTAGGCTTAGGGTTAGGAGTTAGGGTTAGGGTTTCTATTAGGTTAGTTTTAAGGGCTAAGGTTAGTTTTAGGGTTAAGGTTGGGTTAGGGTTAGGATTAGGGTTAGGGTACGACTTAGGGCTAGGGTTAGGGCTAGGGTTAGGGTTAGGGTTAGGGTTAGGATTTAGGGTTATGGTTAGGGTTAGGGGTTAGGGGTTAGGGGTTAGGCTTAGGGTTAGCGTTACGGTTAGGGGTTAGGGGTTAGGGTTAGGGCTAAGGTTAGGGTTAGGGTTAGGGTTAGGGTTAGGGCTAGGGTTAGGGTTAGGGTTAGGGTTACGGCTAGGGTTAGGGTTAGGGTTAGGTTAGGCTTAGGGTTAGGAGTTAGGGTTAGGGTTTCTATTAGGTTAGTTTTAAGGGCTAAGGTTAGTTTTAGGGTTAAGGTTGGGTTAGGGTTAGGATTAGGGTTAGGGTACGACTTAGGGCTAGGGTTAGGGCTAGGGTTAGGGTTAGGGTTTAGGGTTATGGTTAGGGTTAGGGGTTAGGGGTTAGGGGTTAGGCTTAGGGTTAGCGTTACGGTTAGGGGTTAGGGGTTAGGGTTAGGGCTAAGGTTAGGGTTAGGGTTAGGGTTAGGGTTAGGGCTAGGGTTAGGGTTAGGGTTAGGGTTACGGCTAGGGTTAGGGTTAGGGTTAGGTTAGGCTTAGGGTTAGGAGTTAGGGTTAGGGTTTCTATTAGGTTAGTTTTAAGGGCTAAGGTTAGTTTTAGGGTTAAGGTTGGGTTAGGGTTAGGATTAGGGTTAGGGTACGACTTAGGGCTAGGGCTAGGGTTAGGGTTAGGGTTAGGGTTAGGGTTAGGGCTTAGGGTTATGGTTAGGGTTAGGGGTTAGGGGTTAGGCTTAGGGTTAGCGTTACGGTTAGGGGTTAGGGGTTAGGGTTAGGGCTAAGGTTCGGGTTAGGGTTAGGGTTAGGGTTAGGGCTAGGGTTAGGGTTAGGGTTAGGGTTACGGCTAGGGTTAGGGTTAGGGTTAGGTTAGGCTTAGGGTTAGGAGTTAGGGTTAGGGTTTCTATTAGGTTAGTTTTAAGGGCTAAGGTTAGTTTTAGGGTTAAGGTTGGGTTAGGGTTAGGATTAGGGTTAGGGTACGACTTAGGGCTAGGGTTAGGGCTAGGGTTAGGGTTAGGGTTAGGGTTAGGGTTTAGGGTTATGGTTAGGGTTAGGGGTTAGGGGTTAGGGGTTAGGCTTAGGGTTAGCGTTACGGTTAGGGGTTAGGGGTTAGGGTTAGGGCTAAGGTTAGGGTTAGGGTTAGGGTTAGGTTAGGCTTAGGGTTAGGAGTTAGGGTTAGGGTTTCTATTAGGTTAGTTTTAAGGGCTAAGGTTAGTTTTAGGGTTAAGGTTGGGTTAGGGTTAGGATTAGGGTTAGGGTACGACTTAGGGCTAGGGTTAGGGCTAGGGTTAGGGTTAGGGTTAGGGTTAGGGTTTAGGGTTATGGTTAGGGTTAGGGGTTAGGGGTTAGGCTTAGGGTTATCGTTACGGTTAGGGGTTAGGGGTTAGGGTTAGGGCTAAGGTTAGGGTTAGGGTTAGGGTTAGGGTTAGGGCTAGGGTTAGGGTTAGGGTTAGGGTTACGGCTAGGGTTAGGGTTAGGGTTAGGTTAGGCTTAGGGTTAGGAGTTAGGGTTAGGGTTTCTATTAGGTTAGTTTTAAGGGCTAAGGTTAGTTTTAGGGTTAAGGTTGGGTTAGGGTTAGGATTAGGGTTAGGGTACGACTTAGGGCTAGGGTTAGGGCTAGGGTTAGGGTTAGGGTTAGGGTTAGGGTTTAGGGTTATGGTTAGGGTTAGGGGTTAGGGGTTAGGGGTTAGGCTTAGGGTTAGCGTTACGGTTAGGGGTTAGGGGTTAGGGTTAGGGCTAAGGTTAGGGTTAGGGTTAGGGTTAGGGTTAGGGCTAGGGTTAGGGTTAGGGTTAGGGTTACGGCTAGGGTTAGGGTTAGGGTTAGGTTAGGCTTAGGGTTAGGAGTTAGGGTTAGGGTTTCTATTAGGTTAGTTTTAAGGGCTAAGGTTAGTTTTAGGGTTAAGGTTGGGTTAGGGTTAGGATTAGGGTTAGGGTACGACTTAGGGCTAGGGTTAGGGCTAGGGTTAGGGTTAGGGTTAGGGTTAGGGTTTAGGGTTATGGTTAGGGTTAGGGGTTAGGGGTTAGGGGTTAGGCTTAGGGTTAGCGTTACGGTTAGGGGTTAGGGGTTAGGGTTAGGGCTAAGGTTAGGGTTAGGGTTAGGGTTAGGGATAGGGCTAGGGTTAGGGTTAGGGTTAGGGTTACGGCTAGGGTTAGGGTTAGGGTTAGGTTAGGCTTAGGGTTAGGAGTTAGGGTTAGGGTTTCTATTAGGTTAGTTTTAAGGGCTAAGGTTAGTTTTAGGGTTAAGGTTGGGTTAGGGTTAGGATTAGGGTTAGGGTACGACTTAGGGCTAGGGTTAGGGCTAGGGTTAGGGTTAGGGTTAGGGTTAGGGTTTAGGGTTATGGTTAGGGTTAGGGGTTAGGGGTTAGGGGTTAGGCTTAGGGTTAGCGTTACGGTTAGGGGTTAGGGGTTAGGGTTAGGGCTAAGGTTAGGGTTAGGGTTAGGGTTAGGGTTAGGGCTAGGGTTAGGGTTAGGGTTAGGGTTACGGCTAGGGTTAGGGTTAGGGTTAGGTTAGGCTTAGGGTTAGGAGTTAGGGTTAGGGTTTCTATTAGGTTAGTTTTAAGGGCTAAGGTTAGTTTTAGGGTTAAGGTTGGGTTAGGGTTAGGATTAGGGTTAGGGTACGATTTAGGGCTAGGGTTAGGGCTAGGGTTAGGGTTAGGGTTAGGGTTAGGGTTTAGGGTTATGTTTAGGGTTAGGGGTTAGGGGTTAGGGGTTAGGCTTAGGGTTAGCGTTACGGTTAGGGGTTAGGGGTTAGGGTTAGGGCTAAGGTTAGGGTTAGGGTTAGGGTTAGGGTTAGGGTTAGGGCTAGGGTTAGGGTTAGGGTTAGGGTTACGGCTAGGGTTAGGGTTAGGGTTAGGTTAGGCTTAGGGTTAGGAGTTAGGGTTAGGGTTTCTATTAGGTTAGTTTTAAGGGCTAAGGTTAGTTTTAGGGTTAAGGTTGGGTTAGGGTTAGGATTAGGGTTAGGGTACGACTTAGGGCTAGGGTTAGGGCTAGGGTTAGGGTTAGGGTTAGGGTTAGGGTTTAGGGTTATGGTTAGGGTTAGGGGTTAGGGGTTAGGGGTTAGGCTTAGGGTTAGCGTTACGGTTGGGGTTAGGGGTTAGGGTTAGGGCTAAGGTTAGGGTTAGGGTTAGGGTTAGGGTTAGGGCTAGGGTTAGGGTTAGGGTTAGGGTTACGGCTAGGGTTAGGGTTAGGGTTAGGTTAGGCTTAGGGTTAGGAGTTAGGGTTAGGGTTTCTATTAGGTTAGTTTTAAGGGCTAAGGTTAGTTTTAGGGTTAAGGTTGGGTTAGGGTTAGGATTAGGGTTAGGGTACGACTTAGGGCTAGGGTTAGGGCTAGGGTTAGGGTTAGGGTTAGGGTTTAGGGTTATGGTTAGGGTTAGGGGTTAGGGGTTAGGGGTTAGGCTTAAGGGTTAGCGTTACGGTTAGGGGTTAGGGGTTAGGGTTAGGGCTAAGGTTAGGGTTAGGGTTAGGGTTAGCGTTAGGGTTAGGGTTAGGGTTAGGGTTACGGCTAGGGTTAGGGTTAGGGTTAGGTTAGGCTTAGGGTTAGGAGTTAGGGTTAGGGTTTCTATTAGGTTAGTTTTAAGGGCTAAGGTTAGTTTTAGGGTTAAGGTTGGGTTAGGGTTAGGATTAGGGTTAGGGTACGACTTAGGGCTAGGGTTAGGGCTAGGGTTAGGGTTAGGGTTAGGTTTAGGGTTTAGGGTTATGGTTAGGGTTAGGGGTTAGGGGTTAGGGGTTAGGCTTAGGGTTAGCGTTACGGTTAGGGGTTAGGGGTTAGGGTTAGGGCTAAGGTTAGGGTTAGGGTTAGGGTTAGGGTTAGGGCTAGGGTTAGGGTTAGGGTTAGGGTTACGGCTAGGGTTAGGGTTAGGGTTAGGTTAGGCTTAGGGTTAGGAGTTAGGGTTAGGGTTTCTATTAGGTTAGTTTTAAGGGCTAAGGTTAGTTTTAGGGTTAAGGTTGGGTTAGGGTTAGGATTAGGGTTAGGGTACGACTTAGGGCTAGGGTTAGGGCTAGGGTTAGGGTTAGGGTTAGGGTTAGGGTTTAGGGTTATGGTTAGGGTTAGGGGTTAGGGGTTAGGGGTTAGGCTTAGGGTTAGCGTTACGGTTAGGGGTTAGGGGTTAGGGTTAGGGCTAAGGTTAGGGTTAGGGTTAGGGTTAGGGTTAGGGCTAGGGTTAGGGTTAGGGTTAGGGTTACGGCTAGGGTTAGGGTTAGGGTTAGGTTAGGCTTAGGGTTAGGAGTTAGGGTTAGGGTTTCTATTAGGTTAGTTTTAAGGGCTAAGGTTAGTTTTAGGGTTAAGGTTGGGTTAGGGTTAGGATTAGGGTTAGGGTACGACTTAGGGCTAGGGTTAGGGCTAGGGTTAGGGTTAGGGTTAGGGTTAGGGTTTAGGGTTATGGTTAGGGTTAGGGGTTAGGGGTTAGGGGTTAGGCTTAGGGTTAGCGTTACGGTTAGGGGTTAGGGGTTAGGGTTAGGGCTAAGGTTAGGGTTAGGGTTAGGGTTAGGGTTAGGGTTAGGGCTAGGGTTAGGGTTAGGGTTAGGGTTACGGCTAGGGTTAGGGTTAGGGTTAGGTTAGGCTTAGGGTTAGGAGTTAGGGTTAGGGTTTCTATTAGGTTAGTTTTAAGGGCTAAGGTTAGTTTTAGGGTTAAGGTTGGGTTAGGGTTAGGATTAGGGTTAGGGTACGACTTAGGGCTAGGGTTAGGGTTAGGGTTAGGGTTAGGGTTTAGGGTTATGGTTAGGGTTAGGGGTTAGGGGTTAGGGGTTAGGCTTAGGGTTATCGTTACGGTTAGGGGTTAGGGGTTAGGGTTAGGGCTAAGGTTAGGGTTAGGGTTAGGGTTAGGGTTAGGGCTAGGGTTAGGGTTAGGGTTAGGGTTACGGCTAGGGTTAGGGTTAGGGTTAGGTTAGGCTTAGGGTTAGGAGTTAGGGTTAGGGTTTCTATTAGGTTAGTTTTAAGGGCTAAGGTTAGTTTTAGGGTTAAGGTTGGGTTAGGGTTAGGATTAGGGTTAGGGTACGACTTAGGGCTAGGGTTAGGGCTAGGGTTAGGGTTAGGGTTAGGGTTAGGGTTTAGGGTTATGGTTAGGGTTAGGGTTTAGGGGTTAGGGGTTAGGCTTAGGGTTATCGTTACGGTTAGGGGTTAGGGGTTAGGGTTAGGGTTAGGGTTAGGGCTAGGGTTAGGGTTAGGGTTAGGGTTACGGCTAGGGTTAGGGTTAGGGTTAGGTTAGGCTTAGGGTTAGGTTAGGCTTAGGGTTAGGAGTTAGGGTTAGGGTTTCTATTAGGTTAGTTTTAAGGGCTAAGGTTAGTTTTAGGGTTAAGGTTGGGTTAGGGTTAGGATTAGGGTTAGGGTACGACTTAGGGCTAGGGTTAGGGCTAGGGTTAGGGTTAGGGTTAGGGTTAGGGTTTAGGGTTATGGTTAGGGTTAGGGGTTAGGGGTTAGGGGTTAGGCTTAGGGTTAGCGTTATGGTTAGGGGTTAGGGGTTAGGGTTAGGGCTAAGGTTAGGGTTAGGGTTAGGGTTAGGGTTAGGGCTAGGGTTAGGGTTAGGGTTACGGCTAGGGTTAGGGTTAGGGTTAGGTTAGGCTTAGGGTTAGGAGTTAGGGTTAGGGTTTCTATTAGGTTAGTTTTAAGGGCTAAGGTTAGTTTTAGGGTTAAGGTTGGGTTAGGGTTAGGATTAGGGTTAGGGTACGACTTAGGGCTAGGGTTAGGGCTAGGGTTAGGGTTAGGGTTAGGGTTTAGGGTTAGGGTTAGGGTTAGGGGTTAGGCTTAAGGTTAGCGTTACGGTTAGGGGTTAGGGGTTAGGGTTAGGGCTAAGGTTAGGGTTAGGTTTAGGGTTAGGGTTAGGGCTAGGGTTAGGGTTAGGGTTAGGGTTACGGCTAGGGTTAGGGTTAGGGTTAGGTTAGGCTTAGGGTTAGGAGTTAGGGTTAGGGTTTCTATTAGGTTAGTTTTAAGGGCTAAGGTTAGTTTTAGGGTTAAGGTTGGTTAGGGTTAGGATTAGGGTTAGGGTACGACTTAGGGCTAGGGTTAGGGCTAGGGTTAGGGTTAGGGTTAGGGTTAGGGTTTAGGGTTATGGTTAGGGTTAGGGGTTAGGGGTTAGGGGTTAGGCTTAGGGTTAGCGTTACGGTTAGGGGTTAGGGGTTAGGGTTAGGGCTAAGGTTAGGGTTAGGGTTAGGGTTAGGGTTAGGGCTAGGGTTAGGGTTAGGGTTAGGGTTACGGCTAGGGTTAGGGTTAGGGTTAGGTTAGGCTTAGGGTTAGGAGTTAGGGTTAGGGTTTCTATTAGGTTAGTTTTAAGGGCTAAGGTTAGTTTTAGGGTTAAGGTTGGGTTAGGGTTAGGATTAGGGTTAGGGTACGACTTAGGGCTAGGGTTAGGGCTAGGGTTAGGGTTAGGGTTAGGGTTAGGGTTTAGGGTTATGGTTAGGGTTAGGGGTTAGGGGTTAGGGGTTAGGCTTAGGGTTAGCGTTACGGTTAAAGGTTAGGGTTAGGGTTAGGGTTAGGGTTAGGGCTAGGGTTAGGGTTAGGTTTAGGGCTAGGGTTAGGGTTAGGGTTAGGGTTACGGCTAGGGTTAGGGTTAGGGTTAGGTTAGGCTTAGGGTTAGGTTAGGCTTAGGGTTAGGAGTTAGGGTTAGGGTTTCTATTAGGTTAGTTTTAAGGGCTAAGGTTAGTTTTAGGGTTAAGGTTGGGTTAGGGTTAGGATTAGGGTTAGGGTACGACTTAGGGCTAGGGTTAGGGCTAGGGTTAGGGTTAGGGTTAGGGTTAGGGTTTAGGGTTATGGTTAGGGTTAGGGGTTAGGGGTTAGGGGTTAGGCTTAGGGTTAGCGTTATGGTTAGGGGTTAGGGGTTAGGGTTAGGGCTAAGGTTAGGGTTAGGGTTAGGGTTAGGGTTAGGGCTAGGGTTAGGGTTAGGGTTACGGCTAGGGTTAGGGTTAGGGTTAGGTTAGGCTTAGGGTTAGGAGTTAGGGTTAGGGTTTCTATTAGGTTAGTTTTAAGGGCTAAGGTTAGTTTTAGGGTTAAGGTTGGGTTAGGGTTAGGATTAGGGTTAGGGTACGACTTAGGGCTAGGGTTAGGGCTAGGGTTAGGGTTAGGGTTAGGGTTAGGGTTTAGGGTTATGGTTAGGGTTAGGGGTTAGGGGTTAGGGGTTAGGCTTAGGGTTAGCGTTACGGTTAGGGGTTAGGGGTTAGGGTTAGGGCTAAGGTTAGGGTTAGGGTTAGGGTTAGGGTTAGGGCTAGGGTTAGGGTTAGGGTTAGGGTTACGGCTAGGGTTAGGGTTAGGGTTAGGTTAGGCTTAGGGTTAGGAGTTAGGGTTAGGGTTTCTATTAGGTTAGTTTTAAGGGCTAAGGTTAGTTTTAGGGTTAAGGTTGGGTTAGGGTTAGGATTAGGGTTAGGGTACGACTTAGGGCTAGGGTTAGGGCTAGGGTTAGGGTTAGGGTTAGGGTTAGGGTTTAGGGTTATGGTTAGGGTTAGGGGTTAGGGGTTAGGGGTTAGGCTTAGGGTTAGCGTTACGGTTAGGGGTTAGGGGTTAGGGTTAGGGCTAAGGTTAGGGTTAGGGTTAGGGTTAGGGTTAGGGCTAGGGTTAGGGTTAGGGTTAGGGTTACGGCTAGGGTTAGGGTTAGGGTTAGGTTAGGCTTAGGGTTAGGAGTTAGGGTTAGGGTTTCTATTAGGTTAGTTTTAAGGGCTAAGGTTAGTTTTAGGGTTAAGGTTGGGTTAGGGTTAGG
>NW_027439590.1:20000-33751 GCF_964188355.1 Buteo buteo
CTAAGGTTAGTTTTAGGGTTAAGGTTGGGTTAGGGTTAGGATTAGGGTTAGGGTACGACTTAGGGCTAGGGTTAGGGCTAGGGTTAGGGTTAGGGTTAGGGTTTAGGGTTAGGGTTAGGGTTAGGGGTTAGGCTTAAGGTTAGCGTTACGGTTAGGGGTTAGGGGTTAGGGTTAGGGCTAAGGTTAGGGTTAGGTTTAGGGTTAGGGTTAGGGCTAGGGTTAGGGTTAGGGTTAGGGTTACGGCTAGGGTTAGGGTTAGGGTTAGGTTAGGCTTAGGGTTAGGAGTTAGGGTTAGGGTTTCTATTAGGTTAGTTTTAAGGGCTAAGGTTAGTTTTAGGGTTAAGGTTGGTTAGGGTTAGGATTAGGGTTAGGGTACGACTTAGGGCTAGGGTTAGGGCTAGGGTTAGGGTTAGGGTTAGGGTTAGGGTTTAGGGTTATGGTTAGGGTTAGGGGTTAGGGGTTAGGGGTTAGGCTTAGGGTTAGCGTTACGGTTAGGGGTTAGGGGTTAGGGTTAGGGCTAAGGTTAGGGTTAGGGTTAGGGTTAGGGTTAGGGCTAGGGTTAGGGTTAGGGTTAGGGTTACGGCTAGGGTTAGGGTTAGGGTTAGGTTAGGCTTAGGGTTAGGAGTTAGGGTTAGGGTTTCTATTAGGTTAGTTTTAAGGGCTAAGGTTAGTTTTAGGGTTAAGGTTGGGTTAGGGTTAGGATTAGGGTTAGGGTACGATTTAGGGCTAGGGTTAGGGCTAGGGTTAGGGTTAGGGTTAGGGTTAGGGTTTAGGGTTATGGTTAGGGTTAGGGGTTAGGGGTTAGGGGTTAGGCTTAGGGTTAGCGTTACGGTTAAAGGTTAGGGTTAGGGTTAGGGTTAGGGTTAGGGCTAGGGTTAGGGTTAGGTTTAGGGCTAGGGTTAGGGTTAGGGTTAGGGTTACGGCTAGGGTTAGGGTTAGGGTTAGGTTAGGCTTAGGGTTAGGTTAGGCTTAGGGTTAGGAGTTAGGGTTAGGGTTTCTATTAGGTTAGTTTTAAGGGCTAAGGTTAGTTTTAGGGTTAAGGTTGGGTTAGGGTTAGGATTAGGGTTAGGGTACGACTTAGGGCTAGGGTTAGGGCTAGGGTTAGGGTTAGGGTTAGGGTTAGGGTTTAGGGTTATGGTTAGGGTTAGGGGTTAGGGGTTAGGGGTTAGGCTTAGGGTTAGCGTTATGGTTAGGGGTTAGGGGTTAGGGTTAGGGCTAAGGTTAGGGTTAGGGTTAGGGTTAGGGTTAGGGCTAGGGTTAGGGTTAGGGTTACGGCTAGGGTTAGGGTTAGGGTTAGGTTAGGCTTAGGGTTAGGAGTTAGGGTTAGGGTTTCTATTAGGTTAGTTTTAAGGGCTAAGGTTAGTTTTAGGGTTAAGGTTGGGTTAGGGTTAGGATTAGGGTTAGGGTACGACTTAGGGCTAGGGTTAGGGCTAGGGTTAGGGTTAGGGTTAGGGTTAGGGTTTAGGGTTATGGTTAGGGTTAGGGGTTAGGGGTTAGGGGTTAGGCTTAGGGTTAGTGTTACGGTTAGGGGTTAGGGGTTAGGGTTAGGGCTAAGGTTAGGGTTAGGGTTAGGGTTAGGGTTAGGGCTAGGGTTAGGGTTAGGGTTAGGGTTACGGCTAGGGTTAGGGTTAGGGTTAGGTTAGGCTTAGGGTTAGGAGTTAGGGTTAGGGTTTCTATTAGGTTAGTTTTAAGGGCTAAGGTTAGTTTTAGGGTTAAGGTTGGGTTAGGGTTAGGATTAGGGTTAGGGTACGACTTAGGGCTAGGGTTAGGGCTAGGGTTAGGGTTAGGGTTAGGGTTAGGGTTTAGGGTTATGGTTAGGGTTAGGGGTTAGGGGTTAGGGGTTAGGCTTAGGGTTAGCGTTACGGTTAGGGGTTAGGGGTTAGGGTTAGGGCTAAGGTTAGGGTTAGGGTTAGGGTTAGGGTTAGGGCTAGGGTTAGGGTTAGGGTTAGGGTTACGGCTAGGGTTAGGGTTAGGGTTAGGTTAGGCTTAGGGTTAGGAGTTAGGGTTAGGGTTTCTATTAGGTTAGTTTTAAGGGCTAAGGTTAGTTTTAGGGTTAAGGTTGGGTTAGGGTTAGGATTAGGGTTAGGGTACGACTTAGGGCTAGGGTTAGGGCTAGGGTTAGGGTTAGGGTTAGGGTTAGGGTTTAGGGTTATGGTTAGGGTTAGGGGTTAGGGGTTAGGGGTTAGGCTTAGGGTTAGCGTTACGGTTAGGGGTTAGGGGTTAGGGTTAGGGCTAAGGTTAGGGTTAGGGTTAGGGTTAGGGTTAGGGCTAGGGTTAGGGTTAGGGTTACGGCTAGGGTTAGGGTTAGGGTTAGGTTAGGCTTAGGGTTAGGAGTTAGGGTTAGGGTTTCTATTAGGTTAGTTTTAAGGGCTAAGGTTAGTTTTAGGGTTAAGGTTGGGTTAGGGTTAGGATTAGGGTTAGGGTACGACTTAGGGCTAGGGTTAGGGCTAGGGTTAGGGTTAGGGTTAGGGTTAGGGTTTAGGGTTATGGTTAGGGTTAGGGGTTAGGGGTTAGGGGTTAGGCTTAGCGTTAGCGTTACGGTTAGGGGTTAGGGGTTAGGGTTAGGGCTAAGGTTAGGGTTAGGGTTAGGGTTAGGGTTAGGGCTAGGGTTAGGGTTAGGGTTAGGGTTACGGCTAGGGTTAGGGTTAGGGTTAGGTTAGGCTTAGGGTTAGGAGTTAGGGTTAGGGTTTCTATTAGGTTAGTTTTAAGGGCTAAGTTAGTTTTAGGGTTAAGGTTGGGTTAGGGTTAGGATTAGGGTTAGGGTACGACTTAGGGCTAGGGTTAGGGCTAGGGTTAGGGTTAGGGTTAGGGTTAGGGTTATGGTTAGGGTTAGGGGTTAGGGGTTAGGGGTTAGGCTTAGGGTTAGCGTTACGGTTAGGGGTTAGGGGTTAGGGTTAGGGCTAAGGTTAGGGTTAGGGTTAGGGTTAGGGTTAGGGTTAGGGTTAGGGTTAGGGTTACGGCTAGGGTTAGGGTTAGGGTTAGGTTAGGCTTAGGGTTAGGAGTTAGGGTTAGGGTTTCTATTAGGTTAGTTTTAAGGGCTAAGGTTAGTTTTAGGGTTAAGGTTGGGTTAGGGTTAGGATTAGGGTTAGGGTACGACTTAGGGCTAGGGTTAGGGCTAGGGTTAGAGTTAGGGTTAGGGTTTAGGGTTATGGTTAGGGTTAGGGGTTAGGGGTTAGGGGTTAGGCTTAGGGTTAGCGTTACGGTTAGGGGTTAGGGGTTAGGGTTAGGGCTAAGGTTAGGGTTAGGGTTAGGGTTAGGGTTAGGGCTAGGGTTAGGGTTAGGGTTAGGGTTACGGCTAGGGTTAGGGTTAGGGTTAGGTTAGGCTTAGGGTTAGGAGTTAGGGTTAGGGTTTCTATTAGGTTAGTTTTAAGGGCTAAGGTTAGTTTTAGGGTTAAGGTTGGGTTAGGGTTAGGATTAGGGTTAGGGTACGACTTAGGGCTAGTGTTAGGGCTAGGGTTAGGGTTAGGGTTAGGGTTAGGGTTTAGGTTTATGGTTAGGGTTAGGGGTTAGGGGTTAGGGGTTAGGCTTAGGGTTAGCGTTACGGTTAGGGGTTAGGGGTTAGGGTTAGGGCTAAGGTTAGGGTTAGGGTTAGGGTTAGGGTTAGGGCTAGGGTTAGGGTTAGGGTTAGGGTTACGGCTAGGGTTAGGGTTAGGTTAGGCTTAGGGTTAGGAGTTAGGGTTAGGGTTTATATTAGGTTAGTTTTAAGGGCTAAGGTTAGTTTTAGGGTTAAGGTTGGGTTAGGGTTAGGATTAGGGTTAGGGTACGACTTAGGGCTAGGGTTAGGGCTAGGGTTAGGGTTAGGGTTAGGGTTAGGGTTATGGTTAGGGTTAGGGGTTAGGGGTTAGGGGTTAGGCTTAGGGTTAGCGTTACGGTTAGGGGTTAGGGGTTAGGGTTAGGGCTAAGGTTAGGGTTAGGGTTAGGGTTAGGGTTAGGGCTAGGGTTAGGGTTAGGGTTAGGGTTACGGCTAGGGTTAGGGTTAGGGTTAGGTTAGGCTTAGGGTTAGGAGTTAGGGTTAGGGTTTCTATTAGGTTAGTTTTAAGGGCTAAGGTTAGTTTTAGGGTTAAGGTTGGGTTAGGGTTAGGATTAGGGTTAGGGTACGACTTAGGGCTAGGGTTAGGGCTAGGGTTAGGGTTAGGGTTAGGGTTTAGGGTTATGGTTAGGGTTAGGGGTTAGGGGTTAGGGGTTAGGCTTAGGGTTAGCGTTACGGTTAGGGGTTAGGGGTTAGGGTTAGGGCTAAGGTTAGGGTTAGGGTTAGGGTTAGGGTTAGGGCTAGGGTTAGGGTTAGGGTTAGGGTTACGGCTAGGGTTAGGGTTAGGGTTAGGTTAGGCTTAGGGTTAGGAGTTAGGGTTAGGGTTTCTATTAGGTTAGTTTTAAGGGCTAAGGTTAGTTTTAGGGTTAAGGTTGGGTTAGGGTTAGGATTAGGGTTAGGGTACGACTTAGGGCTAGGGTTAGGGCTAGGGTTAGGGTTAGGGTTAGGGTTAGGGTTTAGGGTTATGGTTAGGGTTAGGGGTTAGGGGTTAGGGGTTAGGCTTAGGGTTAGCGTTACGGTTAGGGGTTAGGGGTTAGGGTTAGGGCTAAGGTTAGGGTTAGGGTTAGGGTTAGGGCTAGGGTTAGGGTTAGGGTTAGGGTTACGGCTAGGGTTAGGGTTAGGGTTAGGTTAGGCTTAGGGTTAGGAGTTAGGGTTAGGGTTTCTATTAGGTTAGTTTTAAGGGCTAAGGTTAGTTTTAGGGTTAAGGTTGGGTTAGGGTTAGGATTAGGGTTAGGGTACGACTTAGGGCTAGGGTTAGGGCTAGGGTTAGGGTTAGGGTTAGGGTTAGGGTTTAGGGTTATGGTTAGGGTTAGGGGTTAGGGGTTAGGGGTTAGGCTTAGGGTTAGCGTTACGGTTAGGGGTTAGGGGTTAGGGTTAGGGCTAAGGTTAGGGTTAGGGTTAGGGTTAGGGTTAGGGCTAGGGTTAGGGTTAGGGTTAGGGTTACGGCTAGGGTTAGGGTTAGGTTAGGCTTAGGGTTAGGAGTTAGGGTTAGGGTTTATATTAGGTTAGTTTTAAGGGCTAAGGTTAGTTTTAGGGTTAAGGTTGGGTTAGGGTTAGGATTAGGGTTAGGGTACGACTTAGGGCTAGGGTTAGGGCTAGGGTTAGGGTTAGGGTTAGGGTTAGGGTTTAGGGTTATGGTTAGGGTTAGGGGTTAGGGGTTAGGGGTTAGGCTTAGGGTTAGCGTTACGGTTAGGGGTTAGGGGTTAGGGTTAGGGCTAAAGTTAGGGTTAGGGTTAGGGTTAGGGTTAGGGCTAGGGTTAGGGTTAGGGTTAGGGTTACGGCTAGGGTTAGGGTTAGGGTTAGGTTAGGCTTAGGGTTAGGAGTTAGGGTTAGGGTTTCTATTAGGTTAGTTTTAAGGGCTAAGGTTAGTTTTAGGGTTAAGGTTGGGTTAGGGTTAGGATTAGGGTTAGGGTACGACTTAGGGCTAGGGTTAGGGCTAGGGTTAGGGTTAGGGTTAGGGTTAGGGTTTAGGGTTATGGTTAGGGTTAGGGGTTAGGGGTTAGGGGTTAGGCTTAGGGTTAGCGTTACGGTTAGGGGTTAGGGGTTAGGGTTAGGGCTAAGGTTAGGGTTAGGGTTAGGGTTAGGGTTAGGGCTAGGGTTAGGGTTAGGGTTAGGGTTACGGCTAGGGTTAGGGTTAGGGTTAGGTTAGGCTTAGGGTTAGGAGTTAGGGTTAGGGTTTCTATTAGGTTAGTTTTAAGGGCTAAGGTTAGTTTTAGGGTTAAGGTTGGGTTAGGGTTAGGATTAGGGTTAGGGTACGACTTAGGGCTAGGGTTAGGGCTAGGGTTAGGGTTAGGGTTAGGGTTAGGGTTTAGGGTTATGGTTAGGGTTAGGGGTTAGGGGTTAGGGGTTAGGCTTAGGGTTAGCGTTACGGTTAGGGGTTAGGGGTTAGGGTTAGGGCTAAGGTTAGGGTTAGGGTTAGGGTTAGGGTTAGGGCTAGGGTTAGGGTTAGGGTTAGGGTTACGGCTAGGGTTAGGGTTAGGGTTAGGTTAGGCTAAGGGTTAGGAGTTAGGGTTAGGGTTTCTATTAGGTTAGTTTTAAGGGCTAAGGTTAGTTTTAGGGTTAAGGTTGGGTTAGGGTTAGGATTAGGGTTAGGGTACGACTTAGGGCTAGGGTTAGGGCTAGGGTTAGGGTTAGGGTTAGGGTTAGGGTTTAGGGTTATGGTTAGGGTTAGGGGTTAGGGGTTAGGCTTAGGGTTAGCGTTACGGTTAGGGGTTAGGGGTTAGGGTTAGGGCTAAGGTTAGGGTTAGGGTTAGGGCTAGGGTTAGGGTTAGGGTTAGGGTTACGGCTAGGGTTAGGGTTAGGGTTAGGTTAGGCTTAGGGTTAGGAGTTAGGGTTAGGGTTTCTATTAGGTTAGTTTTAAGGGCTAAGGTTAGTTTTAGGGTTAAGGTTGGGTTAGGGTTAGGATTAGGGTTAGGGTACGACTTAGGGCTAGGGCTAGGGTTAGGGTTTAGGGTTATGGTTAGGGTTAGGGGTTAGGGGTTAGGGGTTAGGCTTAGGGTTAGCGTTACGGTTAGGGGTTAGGGGTTAGGGTTAGGGCTAAGGTTAGGGTTAGGGTTAGGGTTAGGGTTAGGGCTAGGGTTAGGGTTAGGATTAGGGTTACTGCTAGGGTTAGGGTTAGGGTTAGGTTAGGCTTAGGGTTAGGAGTTAGGGTTAGGGTTTCTATTAGGTTAGTTTTAAGGGCTAGAGGTTAGTTTTAGGGTTAAGGTTGGGTTAGGGTTAGGATTAGGGTTAGGGTACGACTTAGGGCTAGGGTTAGGGCTAGGGTTAGGGTTAGGGTTAGGGTTAGGGTTTAGGGTTATGGTTAGGGTTAGGGGTTAGGGGTTAGGGGTTAGGCTTAGGGTTAGCGTTACGGTTAGGGGTTAGGGGTTAGGGTTAGGGCTAAGGTTAGGGTTAGGGTTAGGGTTAGGGTTAGGGCTAGGGTTAGGGTTAGGGTTAGGGTTACGGCTAGGGTTAGGGTTAGGGTTAGGTTAGGCTTAGGGTTAGGAGTTAGGGTTAGGGTTTCTATTAGGTTAGTTTTAAGGGCTAAGGTTAGTTTTAGGGTTAAGGTTGGGTTAGGGTTAGGATTAGGGTTAGGGTACGACTTAGGGCTAGGGTTAGGGCTAGGGTTAGGGTTAGGGTTAGGGTTAGGGTTTAGGGTTATGGTTAGGGTTAGGGGTTAGGGGTTAGGGGTTAGGCTTAGGGTTAGCGTTACGGTTAGGGGTTAGGGGTTAGGGTTAGGGCTAAGGTTAGGGTTAGGGTTAGGGTTAGGGTTAGGGCTAGGGTTAGGGTTAGGGTTAGGGTTACGGCTAGGGTTAGGGTTAGGGTTAGGTTAGGCTTAGGGTTAGGAGTTAGGGTTAGGGTTTCTATTAGGTTAGTTTTAAGGGCTAAGATTAGTTTTAGGGTTAAGGTTGGGTTAGGGTTAGGATTAGGGTTAGGGTACGACTTAGGGCTAGGGTTAGGGCTAGGGTTAGGGTTAGGGTTAGGGTTAGGGTTTAGGGTTATGGTTAGGGTTAGGGGTTAGGGGTTAGGGGTTAGGCTTAGGGTTAGCGTTACGGTTAGGGGTTAGGGGTTAGGGTTAGGGCTAAGGTTAGGGTTAGGGTTAGGGTTAGGGTTAGGGCTAGGGTTAGGGTTAGGGTTAGGGTTACGGCTAGGGTTAGGGTTAGGGTTAGGTTAGGCTTAGGGTTAGGAGTTAGGGTTAGGGTTTCTATTAGGTTAGTTTTAAGGGCTAAGGTTAGTTTTAGGGTTAAGGTTGGGTTAGGGTTAGGATTAGGGTTAGGGTACGACTTAGGGCTAGGGTTAGGGCTAGGGTTAGAGTTAGGGTTAGGGTTTAGGGTTATGGTTAGGGTTAGGGGTTAGGGGTTAGGGGTTAGGCTTAGGGTTAGCGTTACGGTTAGGGGTTAGGGGTTAGGGTTAGGGCTAAGGTTAGGGTTAGGGTTAGGGTTAGGGTTAGGGCTAGGGTTAGGGTTAGGGTTAGGGTTACTGCTAGGGTTAGGGTTAGGGTTAGGTTAGGCTTAGGGTTAGGAGTTAGGGTTAGGGTTTCTATTAGGTTAGTTTTAAGGGCTAAGGTTAGTTTTAGGGTTAAGGTTGGGTTAGGGTTAGGATTAGGGTTAGGGTACGACTTAGGGCTAGGGTTAGGGCTAGGGTTAGGGTTAGGGTTAGGGTTAGGGTTTAGGGTTATGGTTAGGGTTAGGGGTTAGGGGTTAGGGGTTAGGCTTAGGGTTAGCGTTACGGTTAGGGGTTAGGGGTTAGGGTTAGGGCTAAGGTTAGGGTTAGGGTTAGGGTTAGGGTTAGGGCTAGGGTTAGGGTTAGGGTTAGGGTTACGGCTAGGGTTAGGGCTAGGGTTAGGTTAGGCTTAGGGTTAGGAGTTAGGGTTAGGGTTTTTATTAGGTTAGTTTTAAGGGCTAAGGTTAGTTTTAGGGTTAAGGTTGGGTTAGGGTTAGGATTAGGGTTAGGGTACGACTTAGGGCTAGGGTTAGGGCTAGGGTTAGGGTTAGGGTTAGGGTTAGGGTTTAGGGTTATGGTTAGGGTTAGGGGTTAGGGGTTAGGGGTTAGGCTTAGGGTTAGCGTTACGGTTAGGGGTTAGGGGTTAGGGTTAGGGCTAAGGTTAGGGTTAGGGTTAGGGTTAGGGTTAGGGCTAGGGTTAGGGTTAG
The DNA here is from genome assembly GCF_964188355.1 of Buteo buteo. NCBI lineage: Eukaryota > Metazoa > Chordata > Aves > Accipitriformes > Accipitridae > Buteo > Buteo buteo. The sequence continues at coordinate 28,659 of NW_027439590.1, forward strand.
GGTTAGGGTTACGGCTAGGGTTAGGGTTAGGGTTAGGTTAGGCTTAGGGTTAGGAGTTAGGGTTAGGGTTTCTATTAGGTTAGTTTTAAGGGCTAAGGTTAGTTTTAGGGTTAAGGTTGGGTTAGGGTTAGGATTAGGGTTAGGGTACGACTTAGGGCTAGGGTTAGGGCTAGGGTTAGGGTTAGGGTTAGGGTTAGGGTTTAGGGTTATGGTTAGGGTTAGGGGTTAGGGGTTAGGGGTTAGGCTTAGGGTTAGCGTTACGGTTAGGGGTTAGGGGTTAGGGTTAGGGCTAAGGTTAGGGTTAGGGTTAGGGTTAGGGTTAGGGCTAGGGTTAGGGTTAGGGTTAGGGTTACGGCTAGGGTTAGGGTTAGGGTTAGGTTAGGCTTAGGGTTAGGAGTTAGGGTTAGGGTTTCTATTAGGTTAGTTTTAAGGGCTAAGGTTAGTTTTAGGGTTAAGGTTGGGTTAGGGTTAGGATTAGGGTTAGGGTACGACTTAGGGCTAGGGTTAGGGCTAGGGTTAGGGTTAGGGTTAGGGTTAGGGTTTAGGGTTATGGTTAGGGTTAGGGGTTAGGGGTTAGGGGTTAGGCTTAGGGTTAGCGTTACGGTTAGGGGTTAGGGGTTAGGGTTAGGGCTAAGGTTAGGGTTAGGGTTAGGGTTAGGGTTAGGGTTAGGGCTAGGGTTAGGGTTAGGGTTAGGGTTACGGCTAGGGTTAGGGTTAGGGTTAGGTTAGGCTTAGGGTTAGGAGTTAGGGTTAGGGTTTCTATTAGGTTAGTTTTAAGGGCTAAGGTTAGTTTTAGGGTTAAGGTTGGGTTAGGGTTAGGATTAGGGTTAGGGTACGACTTAGGGCTAGGTTTAGGGCTAGGGTTAGGGTTAGGGTTAGGGTTAGGGTTTAGGGTTATGGTTAGGGTTAGGGGTTAGGGGTTAGGGGTTAGGCTTAGGGTTAGCGTTACGGTTAGGGGTTAGGGGTTAGGGTTAGGGCTAAGGTTAGGGTTAGGTTTAGGGTTAGGGTTAGGGCTAGGGTTAGGGTTAGGGTTAGGGTTACGGCTAGGGTTAGGGTTAGGGTTAGGTTAGGCTTAGGGTTAGGAGTTAGGGTTAGGGTTTCTATTAGGTTAGTTTTAAGGGCTAAGGTTAGTTTTAGGGTTAAGGTTGGGTTAGGGTTAGGATTAGGGTTAGGGTACGACTTAGGGCTAGGGTTAGGGCTAGGGTTAGGGTTAGGGTTAGGGTTAGGGTTTAGGGTTATGGTTAGGGTTAGGGGTTAGGGGTTAGGCTTAGGGTTAGCGTTACGGTTAGGGGTTAGGGGTTAGGGTTAGGGCTAAGGTTAGGGTTAGGGTTAGGGTTAGGGTTAGGGTTAGGGCTAGGGTTAGGGTTAGGGTTAGGGTTACGGCTAGGGTTAGGGTTAGGGTTAGGTTAGGCTTAGGGTTAGGAGTTAGGGTTAGGGTTTCTATTAGGTTAGTTTTAAGGGCTAAGGTTAGTTTTAGGGTTAAGGTTGGGTTAGGGTTAGGATTAGGGTTAGGGTACGACTTAGGGCTAGGGTTAGGGCTAGGGTTAGGGTTAGGGTTAGGGTTAGGGTTTAGGGTTATGGTTAGGGTTAGGGGTTAGGGGTTAGGGGTTAGGCTTAGGGTTAGCGTTACGGTTAGGGGTTAGGGGTTAGGGTTAGGGCTAAGGTTAGGGTTAGGGTTAGGGTTAGGGTTAGGGCTAGGGTTAGGGTTAGGGTTAGGGTTACGGCTAGGGTTAGGGTTAGGGTTAGGTTAGGCTTAGGGTTAGGAGTTAGGGTTAGGGTTTCTATTAGGTTAGTTTTAAGGGCTAAGGTTAGTTTTAGGGTTAAGGTTGGGTTAGGGTTAGGATTAGGGTTAGGGTACGACTTAGGGCTAGGGTTAGGGCTAGGGTTAGGGTTAGGGTTAGGGTTAGGGTTTAGGGTTATGGTTAGGGTTAGGGGTTAGGGGTTAGGGGTTAGGCTTAGGGTTAGCGTTACGGTTAGGGGTTAGGGGTTAGGGTTAGGGCTAAGGTTAGGGTTAGGGTTAGGGTTAGGGTTAGGGCTAGGGTTAGGGTTAGGGTTAGGGTTACGGCTAGGGTTAGGGTTAGGGTTAGGTTAGGCTTAGGGTTAGGAGTTAGGGTTAGGGTTTCTATTAGGTTAGTTTTAAGGGCTAAGGTTAGTTTTAGGGTTAAGGTTGGGTTAGGGTTAGGATTAGGGTTAGGGTACGACTTAGGGCTAGGGTTAGGGCTAGGGTTAGGGTTAGGGTTAGGGTTAGGGTTTAGGGTTATGGTTAGGGTTAGGGGTTAGGGGTTAGGGGTTAGGCTTAGGGTTAGCGTTACGGTTAGGGGTTAGGGGTTAGGGTTAGGGCTAAGGTTAGGGTTAGGGTTAGGGTTAGGGTTAGGGCTAGGGTTAGGGTTAGGGTTAGGGTTACGGCTAGGGTTAGGGTTAGGGTTAGGTTAGGCTTAGGGTTAGGAGTTAGGGTTAGGGTTTCTATTAGGTTAGTTTTAAGGGCTAAGGTTAGTTTTAGGGTTAAGGTTGGGTTAGGGTTAGGATTAGGGTTAGGGTACGACTTAGGGCTAGGGTTAGGGCTAGGGTTAGGGTTAGGGTTAGGGTTAGGGTTTAGGGTTATGGTTAGGGTTAGGGGTTAGGGGTTAGGGGTTAGGCTTAGGGTTAGCGTTACGGTTAGGGGTTAGGGGTTAGGGTTAGGGCTAAGGTTAGGGTTAGGGTTAGGGTTAGGGTTAGGGCTAGGGTTAGGGTTAGGGTTAGGGTTACGGCTAGGGTTAGGGTTAGGGTTAGGTTAGGCTTAGGGTTAGGAGTTAGGGTTAGGGTTTCTATTAGGTTAGTTTTAAGGGCTAAGGTTAGTTTTAGGGTTAAGGTTGGGTTAGGGTTAGGATTAGGGTTAGGGTACGACTTAGGGCTAGGGTTAGGGCTAGGGTTAGGGTTAGGGTTAGGGTTAGGGTTTAGGGTTATGGTTAGGGTTAGGGGTTAGGGGTTAGGCTTAGGGTTAGCGTTACGGTTAGGGGTTAGGGGTTAGGGTTAGGGCTAAGGTTAGGGTTAGGGTTAGGGTTAGGGTTAGGGTTAGGGCTAGGGTTAGGGTTAGGGTTAGGGTTACGGCTAGGGTTAGGGTTAGGGTTAGGTTAGGCTTAGGGTTAGGAGTTAGGGTTAGGGTTTCTATTAGGTTAGTTTTAAGGGCTAAGGTTAGTTTTAGGGTTAAGGTTGGGTTAGGGTTAGGATTAGGGTTAGGGTACGACTTAGGGCTAGGGTTAGGGCTAGGGTTAGGGTTAGGGTTAGGGTTAGGGTTTAGGGTTATGGTTAGGGTTAGGGGTTAGGGGTTAGGGGTTAGGCTTAGGGTTAGCGTTACGGTTAGGGGTTAGGGGTTAGGGTTAGGGCTAAGGTTAGGGTTAGGGTTAGGGTTAGGGTTAGGGCTAGGGTTAGGGTTAGGGTTAGGGTTACGGCTAGGGTTAGGGTTAGGGTTAGGTTAGGCTTAGGGTTAGGAGTTAGGGTTAGGGTTTCTATTAGGTTAGTTTTAAGGGCTAAGGTTAGTTTTAGGGTTAAGGTTGGGTTAGGGTTAGGATTAGGGTTAGGGTACGACTTAGGGCTAGGGTTAGGGCTAGGGTTAGGGTTAGGGTTAGGGTTAGGGTTTAGGGTTATGGTTAGGGTTAGGGGTTAGGGGTTAGGCTTAGGGTTAGCGTTACGGTTAGGGGTTAGGGGTTAGGGTTAGGGCTAAGGTTAGGGTTAGGGTTAGGGTTAGGGTTAGGGTTAGGGCTAGGGTTAGGGTTAGGGTTAGGGTTACGGCTAGGGTTAGGGTTAGGGTTAGGTTAGGCTTAGGGTTAGGAGTTAGGGTTAGGGTTTCTATTAGGTTAGTTTTAAGGGCTAAGGTTAGTTTTAGGGTTAAGGTTGGGTTAGGGTTAGGATTAGGGTTAGGGTACGACTTAGGGCTAGGGTTAGGGCTAGGGTTAGGGTTAGGGTTAGGGTTAGGGTTTAGGGTTATGGTTAGGGTTAGGGGTTAGGGGTTAGGGGTTAGGCTTAGGGTTAGCGTTACGGTTAGGGGTTAGGGGTTAGGGTTAGGGCTAAGGTTAGGGTTAGGGTTAGGGTTAGGGTTAGGGCTAGGGTTAGGGTTAGGGTTAGGGTTACGGCTAGGGTTAGGGTTAGGGTTAGGTTAGGCTTAGGGTTAGGAGTTAGGGTTAGGGTTTCTATTAGGTTAGTTTTAAGGGCTAAGGTTAGTTTTAGGGTTAAGGTTGGGTTAGGGTTAGGATTAGGGTTAGGGTACGACTTAGGGCTAGGGTTAGGGCTAGGGTTAGGGTTAGGGTTAGGGTTAGGGTTTAGGGTTATGGTTAGGGTTAGGGGTTAGGGGTTAGGGGTTAGGCTTAGGGTTAGCGTTACGGTTAGGGGTTAGGGGTTAGGGTTAGGGCTAAGGTTAGGGTTAGGGTTAGGGTTAGGGTTAGGGCTAGGGTTAGGGTTAGGGTTAGGGTTACGGCTAGGGTTAGGGTTAGGGTTAGGTTAGGCTTAGGGTTAGGAGTTAGGGTTAGGGTTTCTATTAGGTTAGTTTTAAGGGCTAAGGTTAGTTTTAGGGTTAAGGTTGGGTTAGGGTTAGGATTAGGGTTAGGGTACGACTTAGGGCTAGGGTTAGGGCTAGGGTTAGGGTTAGGGTTAGGGTTAGGGTTTAGGGTTATGGTTAGGGTTAGGGGTTAGGGGTTAGGGGTTAGGCTTAGGGTTAGCGTTACGGTTAGGGGTTAGGGGTTAGGGTTAGGGCTAAGGTTAGGGTTAGGGTTAGGGTTAGGGTTAGGGCTAGGGTTAGGGTTAGGGTTAGGGTTACGGCTAGGGTTAGGGTTAGGGTTAGGTTAGGCTTAGGGTTAGGAGTTAGGGTTAGGGTTTCTATTAGGTTAGTTTTAAGGGCTAAGGTTAGTTTTAGGGTTAAGGTTGGGTTAGGGTTAGGATTAGGGTTAGGGTACGACTTAGGGCTAGGGTTAGGGCTAGGGTTAGGGTTAGGGTTAGGGTTAGGGTTTAGGGTTATGGTTAGGGTTAGGGGTTAGGGGTTAGGGGTTAGGCTTAGGGTTAGCGTTACGGTTAGGGGTTAGGGGTTAGGGTTAGGGCTAAGGTTAGGGTTAGGGTTAGGGTTA
>NW_027439591.1:0-33654 GCF_964188355.1 Buteo buteo
GTGCTTTCCCAGAGACGGAACATCTCACGGCGCTCAGCCTCGGCAGAGCCTCTTTCTGAAAAGGCGAACGGTCGGATCCTTCTCCCACGAGGAAGGGCCCAGCCCTGAAAGCTCTTGCTGCTCTTCACCGTCCCTTGGCACCCTACCTACAGGCACAACAGCACTGGGGATCTGTGCTTTCCCAGAGACGGAACATCTCACGGCGCTCCGCCTCGGCAGAGCCTCTTTCTGAAAAGGCGAACGGTCGGATCCTTCTCCCACGAGGAAGGGCCCAGCCCTGAAAGCTCTTGCTGCTCTTCAACGTCCCTTGGCACCCTACCTACAGGCACAACAGCACTGGGGATCTGTGCTTTCCCAGAGACGGAACATCTCACGGCGCTCAGCCTCGGCAGAGCCTCTTTCTGAAAAGGCGAACGGTCGGATCCTTCTCCACGAGGAAGGGCCCAGCCCTGAAAGCTCTTGCTGCTCTTCACCGTCCCTTGGCACCCTACCTACAGGCACAACAGCACTGGGGATCTGTGCTTTCCCAGAGATGGAACATCTCACGGCGCTCAGCCTCGGCAAGTCTCTTTCAGAAAAAGGCGAACGGTCGGATCCTTCTCCCACGAGGAAGGGCCCAGCCCTGAAAGCTCTTGCTGCTCTTCACCGTCCCTTGGCACCCTACCTACAGGCACAACAGCACTGGGGATCTGTGCTTTCCCAGAGACAACAGCACTGGGGATCTGTGCTTTCCCAGAGACGGAACATCTCACGGCGCTCAGCCTCGGCAGAGCCTCTTTCTGAAAAGGCGAACGGTCGGATCCTTCTCCCACGAGGAAGGGCCCAGCCCTGAAAGCTCTTGCTGCTCTTCACCGTCCCTTGGCACCCTACCTACAGGCACAACAGCACTGGGGATCTGTGCTTTCCCAGAGACGGAACATCTCACGGCGCTCAGCCTCGGCAGAGCCTCTTTCTGAAAAGGCGAACGGTCGGATCCTTCTCCCACGAGGAAGGGCCCAGCCCTGAAAGCTCTTGCTGCTCTTCACCGTCCCTTGGCACCCTACCTACAGGCACAACAGCACTGGGGATCTGTGCTTTCCCAGAGATGGAACATCTCACGGCGCTCAGCCTCGGCAAGTCTCTTTCAGAAAAAGGCGAACGGTCGGATCCTTCTCCCACGAGGAAGGGCCCAGCCCTGAAAGCTCTTGCTGCTCTTCACCGTCCCTTGGCACCCTACCTACAGGCACAACAGCACTGGGGATCTGTGCTTTCCCAGAGACGGAACATCTCACGGCGCTCAGCCTCGGCAAGCCTCTTTCTGAAAAGGCGAACGGTCGGATCCTTCTCCCACGAGGAAGGGCCCAGCCCTGAAAGCTCTTGCTGCTCTTCACCGTCCCTTGGCACCCTACCTACAGGCACAACAGCACTGGGGATCTGTGCTTTCCCAGAGACGGAACATCTCACGGCGCTCAGCCTCGGCAGAGCCTCTTTCTGAAAAGGCGAACGGTCGGATCCTTCTCCCACGAGGAAGGGCCCAGCCCTGAAAGCTCTTGCTGCTCTTCACCGTCCCTTGGCACCCTACCTACAGGCACAACAGCACTGGGGATCTGTGCTTTCCCAGAGATGGAACATCTCACGGCGCTCAGCCTCGGCAAGTCTCTTTCAGAAAAGGCGAACGGTCAGATCCTTCTCCCACGAGGAAGGGCCCAGCCCTGAAAGCTCTTGCTGCTCTTCACCGTCCCTTGGCACCCTACCTACAGGCACAACAGCACTGGGGATCTGTGCTTTCCCAGAGACGGAACATCTCACGGCGCTCAGCCTCGGCAGAGCCTCTTTCTGAAAAGGCGAACGGTCGGATCCTTCTCCCACGAGGAAGGGCCCAGCCCTGAAAGCTCTTGCTGCTCTTCACCGTCCCTTGGCACCCTACCTACAGGCACAACAGCACTGGGGATCTGTGCTTTCCCAGAGATGGAACATCTCACGGCGCTCAGCCTCGGCAGAGCCTCTTTCTGAAAAGGCGAACGGTCGGATCCTTCTCCCACGAGGAAGGGCCCAGCCCTGAAAGCTCTTGCTGCTCTTCACCGTCCCTTGGCACCCTACCTACAGGCACAACAGCACTGGGGATCTGTGCTTTCCCAGAGACGGAACATCTCACGGCGCTCAGCCTCGGCAGAGCCTCTTTCTGAAAAGGCGAACGGTCGGATCCTTCTCCCACGAGGAAGGGCCCAGCCCTGAAAGCTCTTGCTGCTCTTCACCGTCCCTTGGCACCCTACCTACAGGCACAACAGCACTGGGGATCTGTGCTTTCCCAGAGACGGAACATCTCACGGCGCTCCGCCTCGGCAGAGCCTCTTTCTGAAAAGGCGAACGGTCGGATCCTTCTCCCACGAGGAAGGGCCCAGCCCTGAAAGCTCTTGCTGCTCTTCAACGTCCCTTGGCACCCTACCTACAGGCACAACAGCACTGGGGATCTGTGCTTTCCCAGACACGGAACATCTCACGGCGCTCAGCCTCGGCAGAGCCTCTTTCTGAAAAGGCGAACGGTCGGATCCTTCTCCCACGAGGAAGGGCCCAGCCCTGAAAGCTCTTGCTGCTCTTCACCGTCCCTTGGCACCCTACCTACAGGCACAACAGCACTGGGGATCTGTGCTTTCCCAGAGATGGAACATCTCACGGCGCTCAGCCTCGGCAAGTCTCTTTCAGAAAAAGGCGAACGGTCAGATCCTTCTCCCACGAGGAAGGGCCCAGCCCTGAAAGCTCTTGCTGCTCTTCACCGTCCCTTGGCACCCTACCTACAGGCACAACAGCACTGGGGATCTGTGCTTTCCCAGAGACGGAACATCTCACGGCGCTCAGCCTCGGCAGAGCCTCTTTCTGAAAAGGCGAACGGTCGGATCCTTCTCCCACGAGGAAGGGCCCAGCCCTGAAAGCTCTTGCTGCTCTTCACCGTCCCTTGGCACCCTACCTACAGGCACAACAGCACTGGGGATCTGTGCTTTCCCAGAGACGGAACATCTCACGGCGCTCCGCCTCGGCAGAGCCTCTTTCTGAAAAGGCGAACGGTCGGATCCTTCTCCCACGAGGAAGGGCCCAGCCCTGAAAGCTCTTGCTGCTCTTCAACGTCCCTTGGCACCCTACCTACAGGCACAACAGCACTGGGGATCTGTGCTTTCCCAGAGACGGAACATCTCACGGCGCTCAGCCTCGGCAGAGCCTCTTTCTGAAAAGGCGAACGGTCGGATCCTTCTCCCACGAGGAAGGGCCCAGCCCTGAAAGCTCTTGCTGCTCTTCACCGTCCCTTGGCACCCTACCTACAGGCACAACAGCACTGGGGATCTGTGCTTTCCCAGAGATGGAACATCTCACGGCGCTCAGCCTCGGCAAGTCTCTTTCAGAAAAAGGCGAACGGTCGGATCCTTCTCCCACGAGGAAGGGCCCAGCCCTGAAAGCTCTTGCTGCTCTTCACCGTCCCTTGGCACCCTACCTACAGGCACAACAGCACTGGGGATCTGTGCTTTCCCAGAGACGGAACATCTCACGGCGCTCCGCCTCGGCAAGCCTCTTTCTGAAAAGGTGAACGGTCGGATCCTTCTCCCACGAGGAAGGGCCCAGCCCTGAAAGCTCTTGCTGCTCTTCACCGTCCCTTGGCACCCTACCTACAGGCACAACAGCACTGGGGATCTGTGCTTTCCCAGAGACGGAACATCTCACGGCGCTCAGCCTCGGCAGAGCCTCTTTCTGAAAAGGCGAACGGTCGGATCCTTCTCCCACGAGGAAGGGCCCAGCCCTGAAAGCTCTTGCTGCTCTTCACCGTCCCTTGGCACCCTACCTACAGGCACAACAGCACTGGGGATCTGTGCTTTCCCAGAGACGGAACATCTCACGGCGCTCAGCCTCGGCAGAGCCTCTTTCTGAAAAGGCGAACGGTCGGATCCTTCTCCCACGAGGAAGGGCCCAGCCCTGAAAGCTCTTGCTGCTCTTCACCGTCCCTTGGCACCCTACCTACAGGCACAACAGCACTGGGGATCTGTGCTTTCCCAGAGATGGAACATCTCACGGCGCTCAGCCTCGGCAAGTCTCTTTCAGAAAAAGGCGAACGGTCGGATCCTTCTCCCACGAGGAAGGGCCCAGCCCTGAAAGCTCTTGCTGCTCTTCACCGTCCCTTGGCACCCTACCTACAGGCACAACAGCACTGGGGATCTGTGCTTTCCCAGAGACGGAACATCTCACGGCGCTCAGCCTCGGCAAGCCTCTTTCTGAAAAGGTGAACGGTCGGATCCTTCTCCCACGAGGAAGGGCCCAGCCCTGAAAGCTCTTGCTGCTCTTCACCGTCCCTTGGCACCCTACCTACTGGCACAACAGCACTGGGGATCTGTGCTTTCCCAGAGACGGAACATCTCACGGCGCTCAGCCTCGGCAGAGCCTCTTTCTGAAAAGGCGAACGGTCGGATCCTTCTCCCACGAGGAAGGGCCCAGCCCTGAAAGCTCTTGCTGCTCTTCACCGTCCCTTGGCACCCTACCTACAGGCACAACAGCACTGGGGATCTGTGCTTTCCCAGAGATGGAACATCTCACGGCGCTCAGCCTCGGCAAGTCTCTTTCAGAAAAAGGCGAACGGTCGGATCCTTCTCCCACGAGGAAGGGCCCAGCCCTGAAAGCTCTTGCTGCTCTTCACCGTCCCTTGGCACCCTACCTACAGGCACAACAGCACTGGGGATCTGTGCTTTCCCAGAGACGGAACATCTCACGGCGCTCCGCCTCGGCAGAGCCTCTTTCTGAAAAGGCGAACGGTCGGATCCTTCTCCCACGAGGAAGGGCCCAGCCCTGAAAGCTCTTGCTGCTCTTCACCGTCCCTTGGCACCCTACCTACAGGCACAACAGCACTGGGGATCTGTGCTTTCCCAGAGACGGAACATCTCACGGCGCTCCGCCTCGGCAGAGCCTCTTTCTGAAAAGGCGAACGGTCGGATCCTTCTCCCACGAGGAAGGGCCCAGCCCTGAAAGCTCTTGCTGCTCTTCACCGTCCCTTGGCACCCTACCTACTGGCACAACAGCACTGGGGATCTGTGCTTTCCCAGAGACGGAACATCTCACGGCGCTCCGCCTCGGTAGAGCCTCTTTCAGAAAAAGGCGAACGGTCGGATCCTTTTCCCACGAGGAAGGGCCCAGCCCTGAAAGCTCTTGCTGCTCTTCACCGTCCCTTGGCACCCTACCTACAGGCACAACAGCACTGGGGATCTGTGCTTTCCCAGAGACGGAACATCTCACGGCGCTCCGCCTCGGCAAGCCTCTTTCTGAAAAGGTGAACGGTCGGATCCTTCTCCCACGAGGAAGGGCCCAGCCCTGAAAGCTCTTGCTGCTCTTCACCGTCCCTTGGCACCCTACCTACTGGCACAACAGCACTGGGTATCTGAGCTTTCCCAGAGACGGAACATCTCACGGCGCTCAGCCTCGGCAGAGCCTCTTTCTGAAAAGGCGAACGGTCGGATCCTTCTCCCACGAGGAAGGGCCCAGCCCTGAAAGCTCTTGCTGCTCTTCACCGTCCCTTGGCACCCTACCTACAGGCACAACAGCACTGGGGATCTGTGCTTTCCCAGAGATGGAACATCTCACGGCGCTCAGCCTCGGCAAGTCTCTTTCAGAAAAAGGCGAACGGTCGGATCCTTCTCCCACGAGGAAGGGCCCAGCCCTGAAAGCTCTTGCTGCTCTTCACCGTCCCTTGGCACCCTACCTACAGGCACAACAGCACTGGGGATCTGTGCTTTCCCAGAGACGGAACATCTCACGGCGCTCAGCCTCGGCAGAGCCTCTTTCTGAAAAGGCGAACGGTCGGATCCTTCTCCCACGAGGAAGGGCCCAGCCCTGAAAGCTCTTGCTGCTCTTCACCGTCCCTTGGCACCCTACCTACAGGCACAACAGCACTGGGGATCTGTGCTTTCCCAGAGACGGAACATCTCACGGCGCTCCGCCTCGGCAGAGCCTCTTTCTGAAAAGGCGAACGGTCGGATCCTTCTCCCACGAGGAAGGGCCCAGCCCTGAAAGCTCTTGCTGCTCTTCACCGTCCCTTGGCACCCTACCTACAGGCACAACAGCACTGGGGATCTGTGCTTTCCCAGACACGGAACATCTCACGGCGCTCAGCCTCGGCAGAGCCTCTTTCTGAAAAGGCGAACGGTCGGATCCTTCTCCCACGAGGAAGGGCCCAGCCCTGAAAGCTCTTGCTGCTCTTCACCGTCCCTTGGCACCCTACCTACAGGCACAACAGCACTGGGGATCTGTGCTTTCCCAGAGATGGAACATCTCACGGCGCTCAGCCTCGGCAAGTCTCTTTCAGAAAAAGGCGAACGGTCGGATCCTTCTCCCACGAGGAAGGGCCCAGCCCTGAAAGCTCTTGCTGCTCTTCACCGTCCCTTGGCACCCTACCTACAGGCACAACAGCACTGGGGATCTGTGCTTTCCCAGAGACGGAACATCTCACGGCGCTCCGCCTCGGCAAGCCTCTTTCTGAAAAGGTGAACGGTCGGATCCTTCTCCCACGAGGAAGGGCCCAGCCCTGAAAGCTCTTGCTGCTCTTCACCGTCCCTTGGCACCCTACCTACTGGCACAACAGCACTGGGGATCTGTGCTTTCCCAGAGACGGAACATCTCACGGCGCTCAGCCTCGGCAGAGCCTCTTTCTGAAAAGGCGAACGGTCGGATCCTTCTCCCACGAGGAAGGGCCCAGCCCTGAAAGCTCTTGCTGCTCTTCACCGTCCCTTGGCACCCTACCTACAGGCACAACAGCACTGGGGATCTGTGCTTTCCCAGAGATGGAACATCTCACGGCGCTCAGCCTCGGCAAGTCTCTTTCAGAAAAAGGCGAACGGTCGGATCCTTCTCCCACGAGGAAGGGCCCAGCCCTGAAAGCTCTTGCTGCTCTTCACCGTCCCTTGGCACCCTACCTACAGGCACAACAGCACTGGGGATCTGTGCTTTCCCAGAGATGGAACATCTCACGGCGCTCAGCCTCGGCAAGTCTCTTTCAGAAAAAGGCGAACGGTCAGATCCTTCTCCCACGAGGAAGGGCCCAGCCCTGAAAGCTCTTGCTGCTCTTCACCGTCCCTTGGCACCCTACCTACAGGCACAACAGCACTGGGGATCTGTGCTTTCCCAGAGACGGAACATCTCACGGCGCTCAGCCTCGGCAGAGCCTCTTTCTGAAAAGGCGAACGGTCGGATCCTTCTCCCACGAGGAAGGGCCCAGCCCTGAAAGCTCTTGCTGCTCTTCACCGTCCCTTGGCACCCTACCTACAGGCACAACAGCACTGGGGATCTGTGCTTTCCCAGAGACGGAACATCTCACGGCGCTCCGCCTCGGCAGAGCCTCTTTCTGAAAAGGCGAACGGTCGGATCCTTCTCCCACGAGGAAGGGCCCAGCCCTGAAAGCTCTTGCTGCTCTTCAACGTCCCTTGGCACCCTACCTACAGGCACAACAGCACTGGGGATCTGTGCTTTCCCAGACACGGAACATCTCACGGCGCTCAGCCTCGGCAGAGCCTCTTTCTGAAAAGGCGAACGGTCGGATCCTTCTCCCACGAGGAAGGGCCCAGCCCTGAAAGCTCTTGCTGCTCTTCACCGTCCCTTGGCACCCTACCTACAGGCACAACAGCACTGGGGATCTGTGCTTTCCCAGAGATGGAACATCTCACGGCGCTCAGCCTCGGCAAGTCTCTTTCAGAAAAAGGCGAACGGTCAGATCCTTCTCCCACGAGGAAGGGCCCAGCCCTGAAAGCTCTTGCTGCTCTTCACCGTCCCTTGGCACCCTACCTACAGGCACAACAGCACTGGGGATCTGTGCTTTCCCAGAGACGGAACATCTCACGGCGCTCAGCCTCGGCAGAGCCTCTTTCTGAAAAGGCGAACGGTCGGATCCTTCTCCCACGAGGAAGGGCCCAGCCCTGAAAGCTCTTGCTGCTCTTCACCGTCCCTTGGCACCCTACCTACAGGCACAACAGCACTGGGGATCTGTGCTTTCCCAGAGATGGAACATCTCACGGCGCTCAGCCTCGGCAGAGCCTCTTTCTGAAAAGGCGAACGGTCGGATCCTTCTCCCACGAGGAAGGGCCCAGCCCTGAAAGCTCTTGCTGCTCTTCACCGTCCCTTGGCACCCTACCTACAGGCACAACAGCACTGGGGATCTGTGCTTTCCCAGAGACGGAACATCTCACGGCGCTCAGCCTCGGCAGAGCCTCTTTCTGAAAAGGCGAACGGTCGGATCCTTCTCCCACGAGGAAGGGCCCAGCCCTGAAAGCTCTTGCTGCTCTTCACCGTCCCTTGGCACCCTACCTACAGGCACAACAGCACTGGGGATCTGTGCTTTCCCAGAGACGGAACATCTCACGGCGCTCCGCCTCGGCAGAGCCTCTTTCTGAAAAGGCGAACGGTCGGATCCTTCTCCCACGAGGAAGGGCCCAGCCCTGAAAGCTCTTGCTGCTCTTCAACGTCCCTTGGCACCCTACCTACAGGCACAACAGCACTGGGGATCTGTGCTTTCCCAGACACGGAACATCTCACGGCGCTCAGCCTCGGCAGAGCCTCTTTCTGAAAAGGCGAACGGTCGGATCCTTCTCCCACGAGGAAGGGCCCAGCCCTGAAAGCTCTTGCTGCTCTTCACCGTCCCTTGGCACCCTACCTACAGGCACAACAGCACTGGGGATCTGTGCTTTCCCAGAGATGGAACATCTCACGGCGCTCAGCCTCGGCAAGTCTCTTTCAGAAAAAGGCGAACGGTCAGATCCTTCTCCCACGAGGAAGGGCCCAGCCCTGAAAGCTCTTGCTGCTCTTCACCGTCCCTTGGCACCCTACCTACAGGCACAACAGCACTGGGGATCTGTGCTTTCCCAGAGACGGAACATCTCACGGCGCTCAGCCTCGGCAGAGCCTCTTTCTGAAAAGGCGAACGGTCGGATCCTTCTCCCACGAGGAAGGGCCCAGCCCTGAAAGCTCTTGCTGCTCTTCACCGTCCCTTGGCACCCTACCTACAGGCACAACAGCACTGGGGATCTGTGCTTTCCCAGAGACGGAACATCTCACGGCGCTCCGCCTCGGCAGAGCCTCTTTCTGAAAAGGCGAACGGTCGGATCCTTCTCCCACGAGGAAGGGCCCAGCCCTGAAAGCTCTTGCTGCTCTTCAACGTCCCTTGGCACCCTACCTACAGGCACAACAGCACTGGGGATCTGTGCTTTCCCAGAGACGGAACATCTCACGGCGCTCAGCCTCGGCAGAGCCTCTTTCTGAAAAGGCGAACGGTCGGATCCTTCTCCCACGAGGAAGGGCCCAGCCCTGAAAGCTCTTGCTGCTCTTCACCGTCCCTTGGCACCCTACCTACAGGCACAACAGCACTGGGGATCTGTGCTTTCCCAGAGATGGAACATCTCACGGCGCTCAGCCTCGGCAAGTCTCTTTCAGAAAAAGGCGAACGGTCGGATCCTTCTCCCACGAGGAAGGGCCCAGCCCTGAAAGCTCTTGCTGCTCTTCACCGTCCCTTGGCACCCTACCTACAGGCACAACAGCACTGGGGATCTGTGCTTTCCCAGACACGGAACATCTCACGGCGCTCCGCCTCGGCAAGCCTCTTTCTGAAAAGGTGAACGGTCGGATCCTTCTCCCACGAGGAAGGGCCCAGCCCTGAAAGCTCTTGCTGCTCTTCACCGTCCCTTGGCACCCTACCTACAGGCACAACAGCACTGGGGATCTGTGCTTTCCCAGAGACGGAACATCTCACGGCGCTCAGCCTCGGCAGAGCCTCTTTCTGAAAAGGCGAACGGTCGGATCCTTCTCCCACGAGGAAGGGCCCAGCCCTGAAAGCTCTTGCTGCTCTTCACCGTCCCTTGGCACCCTACCTACAGGCACAACAGCACTGGGGATCTGTGCTTTCCCAGAGACGGAACATCTCACGGCGCTCAGCCTCGGCAGAGCCTCTTTCTGAAAAGGCGAACGGTCGGATCCTTCTCCCACGAGGAAGGGCCCAGCCCTGAAAGCTCTTGCTGCTCTTCACCGTCCCTTGGCACCCTACCTACAGGCACAACAGCACTGGGGATCTGTGCTTTCCCAGAGATGGAACATCTCACGGCGCTCAGCCTCGGCAAGTCTCTTTCAGAAAAAGGCGAACGGTCGGATCCTTCTCCCACGAGGAAGGGCCCAGCCCTGAAAGCTCTTGCTGCTCTTCACCGTCCCTTGGCACCCTACCTACAGGCACAACAGCACTGGGGATCTGTGCTTTCCCAGAGACGGAACATCTCACGGCGCTCAGCCTCGGCAAGCCTCTTTCTGAAAAGGTGAACGGTCGGATCCTTCTCCCACGAGGAAGGGCCCAGCCCTGAAAGCTCTTGCTGCTCTTCACCGTCCCTTGGCACCCTACCTACTGGCACAACAGCACTGGGGATCTGTGCTTTCCCAGAGACGGAACATCTCACGGCGCTCAGCCTCGGCAGAGCCTCTTTCTGAAAAGGCGAACGGTCGGATCCTTCTCCCACGAGGAAGGGCCCAGCCCTGAAAGCTCTTGCTGCTCTTCACCGTCCCTTGGCACCCTACCTACAGGCACAACAGCACTGGGGATCTGTGCTTTCCCAGAGATGGAACATCTCACGGCGCTCAGCCTCGGCAGAGCCTCTTTCTGAAAAGGCGAACGGTCGGATCCTTCTCCCACGAGGAAGGGCCCAGCCCTGAAAGCTCTTGTTGCTCTTCACCGTCCCTTGGCACCCTACCTACAGGCACAACAGCACTGGGGATCTGTGCTTTCCCAGAGATGGAACATCTCACGGCGCTCAGCCTCGGCAAGTCTCTTTCAGAAAAAGGCGAACGGTCGGATCCTTTTCCCACGAGGAAGGGCCCAGCCCTGAAAGCTCTTGCTGCTCTTCACCGTCCCTTGGCACCCTACCTACAGGCACAACAGCACTGGGGATCTGTGCTTTCCCAGACACGGAACATCTCACGGCGCTCAGCCTCGGCAGAGCCTCTTTCTGAAAAGGCGAACGGTCGGATCCTTCTCCCACGAGGAAGGGCCCAGCCCTGAAAGCTCTTGCTGCTCTTCACCGTCCCTTGGCACCCTACCTACAGGCACAACAGCACTGGGGATCTGTGCTTTCCCAGACACGGAACATCTCACGGCGCTCCGCCTCGGCAGAGCCTCTTTCTGAAAAGGCGAACGGTCGGATCCTTCTCCCACGAGGAAGGGCCCAGCCCTGAAAGCTCTTGCTGCTCTTCAACGTCCCTTGGCACCCTACCTACAGGCACAACAGCACTGGGGATCTGTGCTTTCCCAGACACGGAACATCTCACGGCGCTCAGCCTCGGCAGAGCCTCTTTCTGAAAAGGCGAACGGTCGGATCCTTCTCCCACGAGGAAGGGCCCAGCCCTGAAAGCTCTTGCTGCTCTTCACCGTCCCTTGGCACCCTACCTACAGGCACAACAGCACTGGGGATCTGTGCTTTCCCAGAGACGGAACATCTCACGGCGCTCAGCCTCGGCAGAGCCTCTTTCTGAAAAGGCGAACGGTCGGATCCTTCTCCCACGAGGAAGGGCCCAGCCCTGAAAGCTCTTGCTGCTCTTCACCGTCCCTTGGCACCCTACCTACAGGCACAACAGCACTGGGGATCTGTGCTTTCCCAGAGATGGAACATCTCACGGCGCTCAGCCTCGGCAAGTCTCTTTCAGAAAAAGGCGAACGGTCGGATCCTTCTCCCACGAGGAAGGGCCCAGCCCTGAAAGCTCTTGCTGCTCTTCACCGTCCCTTGGCACCCTACCTACAGGCACAACAGCACTGGGGATCTGTGCTTTCCCAGAGACGGAACATCTCACGGCGCTCCGCCTCGGCAAGCCTCTTTCTGAAAAGGTGAACGGTCGGATCCTTCTCCCACGAGGAAGGGCCCAGCCCTGAAAGCTCTTGCTGCTCTTCACCGTCCCTTGGCACCCTACCTACTGGCACAACAGCACTGGGTATCTGAGCTTTCCCAGAGACGGAACATCTCACGGCGCTCAGCCTCGGCAGAGCCTCTTTCTGAAAAGGCGAACGGTCGGATCCTTCTCCCCCGAGGAAGGGCCCAGCCCTGAAAGCTCTTGCTGCTCTTCACCGTCCCTTGGCACCCTACCTACAGGCACAACAGCACTGGGGATCTGTGCTTTCCCAGAGATGGAACATCTCACGGCGCTCAGCCTCGGCAAGTCTCTTTCAGAAAAAGGCGAACGGTCAGATCCTTCTCCCACGAGGAAGGGCCCAGCCCTGAAAGCTCTTGCTGCTCTTCACCGTCCCTTGGCACCCTACCTACAGGCACAACAGCACTGGGGATCTGTGCTTTCCCAGAGACGGAACATCTCACGGCGCTCAGCCTCGGCAGAGCCTCTTTCTGAAAAGGCGAACGGTCGGATCCTTCTCCCACGAGGAAGGGCCCAGCCCTGAAAGCTCTTGCTGCTCTTCACCGTCCCTTGGCACCCTACCTACAGGCACAACAGCACTGGGGATCTGTGCTTTCCCAGAGACGGAACATCTCACGGCGCTCCGCCTCGGCAGAGCCTCTTTCTGAAAAGGCGAACGGTCGGATCCTTCTCCCACGAGGAAGGGCCCAGCCCTGAAAGCTCTTGCTGCTCTTCAACGTCCCTTGGCACCCTACCTACAGGCACAACAGCACTGGGGATCTGTGCTTTCCCAGACACGGAACATCTCACGGCGCTCAGCCTCGGCAGAGCCTCTTTCTGAAAAGGCGAACGGTCGGATCCTTCTCCCACGAGGAAGGGCCCAGCCCTGAAAGCTCTTGCTGCTCTTCACCGTCCCTTGGCACCCTACCTACAGGCACAACAGCACTGGGGATCTGTGCTTTCCCAGAGATGGAACATCTCACGGCGCTCAGCCTCGGCAAGTCTCTTTCAGAAAAAGGCGAACGGTCGGATCCTTCTCCCACGAGGAAGGGCCCAGCCCTGAAAGCTCTTGCTGCTCTTCACCGTCCCTTGGCACCCTACCTACAGGCACAACAGCACTGGGGATCTGTGCTTTCCCAGACACGGAACATCTCACGGCGCTCCGCCTCGGCAAGCCTCTTTCTGAAAAGGTGAACGGTCGGATCCTTCTCCCACGAGGAAGGGCCCAGCCCTGAAAGCTCTTGCTGCTCTTCACCGTCCCTTGGCACCCTACCTACAGGCACAACAGCACTGGGGATCTGTGCTTTCCCAGAGACGGAACATCTCACGGCGCTCAGCCTCGGCAGAGCCTCTTTCTGAAAAGGCGAACGGTCGGATCCTTCTCCCACGAGGAAGGGCCCAGCCCTGAAAGCTCTTGCTGCTCTTCACCGTCCCTTGGCACCCTACCTACAGGCACAACAGCACTGGGGATCTGTGCTTTCCCAGAGACGGAACATCTCACGGCGCTCAGCCTCGGCAGAGCCTCTTTCTGAAAAGGCGAACGGTCGGATCCTTCTCCCACGAGGAAGGGCCCAGCCCTGAAAGCTCTTGCTGCTCTTCACCGTCCCTTGGCACCCTACCTACAGGCACAACAGCACTGGGGATCTGTGCTTTCCCAGAGATGGAACATCTCACGGCGCTCAGCCTCGGCAAGTCTCTTTCAGAAAAAGGCGAACGGTCGGATCCTTCTCCCACGAGGAAGGGCCCAGCCCTGAAAGCTCTTGCTGCTCTTCACCGTCCCTTGGCACCCTACCTACAGGCACAACAGCACTGGGGATCTGTGCTTTCCCAGAGACGGAACATCTCACGGCGCTCCGCCTCGGCAAGCCTCTTTCTGAAAAGGTGAACGGTCGGATCCTTCTCCCACGAGGAAGGGCCCAGCCCTGAAAGCTCTTGCTGCTCTTCACCGTCCCTTGGCACCCTACCTACTGGCACAACAGCACTGGGGATCTGTGCTTTCCCAGAGACGGAACATCTCACGGCGCTCAGCCTCGGCAGAGCCTCTTTCTGAAAAGGCGAACGGTCGGATCCTTCTCCCACGAGGAAGGGCCCAGCCCTGAAAGCTCTTGCTGCTCTTCACCGTCCCTTGGCACCCTACCTACAGGCACAACAGCACTGGGGATCTGTGCTTTCCCAGAGATGGAACATCTCACGGCGCTCAGCCTCGGCAAGTCTCTTTCAGAAAAAGGCGAACGGTCGGATCCTTCTCCCACGAGGAAGGGCCCAGCCCTGAAAGCTCTTGCTGCTCTTCACCGTCCCTTGGCACCCTACCTACAGGCACAACAGCACTGGGGATCTGTGCTTTCCCAGAGATGGAACATCTCACGGCGCTCAGCCTCGGCAAGTCTCTTTCAGAAAAAGGCGAACGGTCAGATCCTTCTCCCACGAGGAAGGGCCCAGCCCTGAAAGCTCTTGCTGCTCTTCACCGTCCCTTGGCACCCTACCTACAGGCACAACAGCACTGGGGATCTGTGCTTTCCCAGAGACGGAACATCTCACGGCGCTCAGCCTCGGCAGAGCCTCTTTCTGAAAAGGCGAACGGTCGGATCCTTCTCCCACGAGGAAGGGCCCAGCCCTGAAAGCTCTTGCTGCTCTTCACCGTCCCTTGGCACCCTACCTACAGGCACAACAGCACTGGGGATCTGTGCTTTCCCAGAGACGGAACATCTCACGGCGCTCCGCCTCGGCAGAGCCTCTTTCTGAAAAGGCGAACGGTCGGATCCTTCTCCCACGAGGAAGGGCCCAGCCCTGAAAGCTCTTGCTGCTCTTCAACGTCCCTTGGCACCCTACCTACAGGCACAACAGCACTGGGGATCTGTGCTTTCCCAGACACGGAACATCTCACGGCGCTCAGCCTCGGCAGAGCCTCTTTCTGAAAAGGCGAACGGTCGGATCCTTCTCCCACGAGGAAGGGCCCAGCCCTGAAAGCTCTTGCTGCTCTTCACCGTCCCTTGGCACCCTACCTACAGGCACAACAGCACTGGGGATCTGTGCTTTCCCAGAGATGGAACATCTCACGGCGCTCAGCCTCGGCAAGTCTCTTTCAGAAAAAGGCGAACGGTCAGATCCTTCTCCCACGAGGAAGGGCCCAGCCCTGAAAGCTCTTGCTGCTCTTCACCGTCCCTTGGCACCCTACCTACAGGCACAACAGCACTGGGGATCTGTGCTTTCCCAGAGACGGAACATCTCACGGCGCTCAGCCTCGGCAGAGCCTCTTTCTGAAAAGGCGAACGGTCGGATCCTTCTCCCACGAGGAAGGGCCCAGCCCTGAAAGCTCTTGCTGCTCTTCACCGTCCCTTGGCACCCTACCTACAGGCACAACAGCACTGGGGATCTGTGCTTTCCCAGAGATGGAACATCTCACGGCGCTCAGCCTCGGCAGAGCCTCTTTCTGAAAAGGCGAACGGTCGGATCCTTCTCCCACGAGGAAGGGCCCAGCCCTGAAAGCTCTTGCTGCTCTTCACCGTCCCTTGGCACCCTACCTACAGGCACAACAGCACTGGGGATCTGTGCTTTCCCAGAGACGGAACATCTCACGGCGCTCAGCCTCGGCAGAGCCTCTTTCTGAAAAGGCGAACGGTCGGATCCTTCTCCCACGAGGATGGGCCCAGCCCTGAAAGCTCTTGCTGCTCTTCACCGTCCCTTGGCACCCTACCTACAGGCACAACAGCACTGGGGATCTGTGCTTTCCCAGAGACGGAACATCTCACGGCGCTCCGCCTCGGCAGAGCCTCTTTCTGAAAAGGCGAACGGTCGGATCCTTCTCCCACGAGGAAGGGCCCAGCCCTGAAAGCTCTTGCTGCTCTTCACCGTCCCTTGGCACCCTACCTACAGGCACAACAGCACTGGGGATCTGTGCTTTCCCAGACACGGAACATCTCACGGCGCTCAGCCTCGGCAGAGCCTCTTTCTGAAAAGGCGAACGGTCGGATCCTTCTCCCACGAGGAAGGGCCCAGCCCTGAAAGCTCTTGCTGCTCTTCACCGTCCCTTGGCACCCTACCTACAGGCACAACAGCACTGGGGATCTGTGCTTTCCCAGAGATGGAACATCTCACGGCGCTCAGCCTCGGCAAGTCTCTTTCAGAAAAAGGCGAACGGTCAGATCCTTCTCCCACGAGGAAGGGCCCAGCCCTGAAAGCTCTTGCTGCTCTTCACCGTCCCTTGGCACCCTACCTACAGGCACAACAGCACTGGGGATCTGTGCTTTCCCAGAGACGGAACATCTCACGGCGCTCAGCCTCGGCAGAGCCTCTTTCTGAAAAGGCGAACGGTCGGATCCTTCTCCCACGAGGAAGGGCCCAGCCCTGAAAGCTCTTGCTGCTCTTCACCGTCCCTTGGCACCCTACCTACAGGCACAACAGCACTGGGGATCTGTGCTTTCCCAGAGACGGAACATCTCACGGCGCTCCGCCTCGGCAGAGCCTCTTTCTGAAAAGGCGAACGGTCGGATCCTTCTCCCACGAGGAAGGGCCCAGCCCTGAAAGCTCTTGCTGCTCTTCAACGTCCCTTGGCACCCTACCTACAGGCACAACAGCACTGGGGATCTGTGCTTTCCCAGAGACGGAACATCTCACGGCGCTCAGCCTCGGCAGAGCCTCTTTCTGAAAAGGCGAACGGTCGGATCCTTCTCCCACGAGGAAGGGCCCAGCCCTGAAAGCTCTTGCTGCTCTTCACCGTCCCTTGGCACCCTACCTACAGGCACAACAGCACTGGGGATCTGTGCTTTCCCAGAGATGGAACATCTCACGGCGCTCAGCCTCGGCAAGTCTCTTTCAGAAAAAGGCGAACGGTCGGATCCTTCTCCCACGAGGAAGGGCCCAGCCCTGAAAGCTCTTGCTGCTCTTCACCGTCCCTTGGCACCCTACCTACAGGCACAACAGCACTGGGGATCTGTGCTTTCCCAGAGACGGAACATCTCACGGCGCTCCGCCTCGGCAAGCCTCTTTCTGAAAAGGTGAACGGTCGGATCCTTCTCCCACGAGGAAGGGCCCAGCCCTGAAAGCTCTTGCTGCTCTTCACCGTCCCTTGGCACCCTACCTACAGGCACAACAGCACTGGGGATCTGTGCTTTCCCAGAGACGGAACATCTCACGGCGCTCAGCCTCGGCAGAGCCTCTTTCTGAAAAGGCGAACGGTCGGATCCTTCTCCCACGAGGAAGGGCCCAGCCCTGAAAGCTCTTGCTGCTCTTCACCGTCCCTTGGCACCCTACCTACAGGCACAACAGCACTGGGGATCTGTGCTTTCCCAGAGACGGAACATCTCACGGCGCTCAGCCTCGGCAGAGCCTCTTTCTGAAAAGGCGAACGGTCGGATCCTTCTCCCACGAGGAAGGGCCCAGCCCTGAAAGCTCTTGCTGCTCTTCACCGTCCCTTGGCACCCTACCTACAGGCACAACAGCACTGGGGATCTGTGCTTTCCCAGAGATGGAACATCTCACGGCGCTCAGCCTCGGCAAGTCTCTTTCAGAAAAAGGCGAACGGTCGGATCCTTCTCCCACGAGGAAGGGCCCAGCCCTGAAAGCTCTTGCTGCTCTTCACCGTCCCTTGGCACCCTACCTACAGGCACAACAGCACTGGGGATCTGTGCTTTCCCAGAGACGGAACATCTCACGGCGCTCAGCCTCGGCAAGCCTCTTTCTGAAAAGGTGAACGGTCGGATCCTTCTCCCACGAGGAAGGGCCCAGCCCTGAAAGCTCTTGCTGCTCTTCACCGTCCCTTGGCACCCTACCTACTGGCACAACAGCACTGGGGATCTGTGCTTTCCCAGAGACGGAACATCTCACGGCGCTCAGCCTCGGCAGAGCCTCTTTCTGAAAAGGCGAACGGTCGGATCCTTCTCCCACGAGGAAGGGCCCAGCCCTGAAAGCTCTTGCTGCTCTTCACCGTCCCTTGGCACCCTACCTACAGGCACAACAGCACTGGGGATCTGTGCTTTCCCAGAGATGGAACATCTCACGGCGCTCAGCCTCGGCAAGTCTCTTTCAGAAAAAGGCGAACGGTCGGATCCTTCTCCCACGAGGAAGGGCCCAGCCCTGAAAGCTCTTGCTGCTCTTCACCGTCCCTTGGCACCCTACCTACAGGCACAACAGCACTGGGGATCTGTGCTTTCCCAGAGACGGAACATCTCACGGCGCTCCGCCTCGGCAGAGCCTCTTTCTGAAAAGGCGAACGGTCGGATCCTTCTCCCACGAGGAAGGGCCCAGCCCTGAAAGCTCTTGCTGCTCTTCACCGTCCCTTGGCACCCTACCTACAGGCACAACAGCACTGGGGATCTGTGCTTTCCCAGAGACGGAACATCTCACGGCGCTCCGCCTCGGCAGAGCCTCTTTCTGAAAAGGCGAACGGTCGGATCCTTCTCCCACGAGGAAGGGCCCAGCCCTGAAAGCTCTTGCTGCTCTTCACCGTCCCTTGGCACCCTACCTACTGGCACAACAGCACTGGGGATCTGTGCTTTCCCAGAGACGGAACATCTCACGGCGCTCCGCCTCGGTAGAGCCTCTTTCAGAAAAAGGCGAACGGTCGGATCCTTTTCCCACGAGGAAGGGCCCAGCCCTGAAAGCTCTTGCTGCTCTTCACCGTCCCTTGGCACCCTACCTACAGGCACAACAGCACTGGGGATCTGTGCTTTCCCAGAGACGGAACATCTCACGGCGCTCCGCCTCGGCAAGCCTCTTTCTGAAAAGGTGAACGGTCGGATCCTTCTCCCACGAGGAAGGGCCCAGCCCTGAAAGCTCTTGCTGCTCTTCACCGTCCCTTGGCACCCTACCTACTGGCACAACAGCACTGGGTATCTGAGCTTTCCCAGAGACGGAACATCTCACGGCGCTCAGCCTCGGCAGAGCCTCTTTCTGAAAAGGCGAACGGTCGGATCCTTCTCCCACGAGGAAGGGCCCAGCCCTGAAAGCTCTTGCTGCTCTTCACCGTCCCTTGGCACCCTACCTACAGGCACAACAGCACTGGGGATCTGTGCTTTCCCAGAGATGGAACATCTCACGGCGCTCAGCCTCGGCAAGTCTCTTTCAGAAAAAGGCGAACGGTCGGATCCTTCTCCCACGAGGAAGGGCCCAGCCCTGAAAGCTCTTGCTGCTCTTCACCGTCCCTTGGCACCCTACCTACAGGCACAACAGCACTGGGGATCTGTGCTTTCCCAGAGACGGAACATCTCACGGCGCTCAGCCTCGGCAGAGCCTCTTTCTGAAAAGGCGAACGGTCGGATCCTTCTCCCACGAGGAAGGGCCCAGCCCTGAAAGCTCTTGCTGCTCTTCACCGTCCCTTGGCACCCTACCTACAGGCACAACAGCACTGGGGATCTGTGCTTTCCCAGAGACGGAACATCTCACGGCGCTCCGCCTCGGCAGAGCCTCTTTCTGAAAAGGCGAACGGTCGGATCCTTCTCCCACGAGGAAGGGCCCAGCCCTGAAAGCTCTTGCTGCTCTTCACCGTCCCTTGGCACCCTACCTACAGGCACAACAGCACTGGGGATCTGTGCTTTCCCAGACACGGAACATCTCACGGCGCTCAGCCTCGGCAGAGCCTCTTTCTGAAAAGGCGAACGGTCGGATCCTTCTCCCACGAGGAAGGGCCCAGCCCTGAAAGCTCTTGCTGCTCTTCACCGTCCCTTGGCACCCTACCTACAGGCACAACAGCACTGGGGATCTGTGCTTTCCCAGAGATGGAACATCTCACGGCGCTCAGCCTCGGCAAGTCTCTTTCAGAAAAAGGCGAACGGTCGGATCCTTCTCCCACGAGGAAGGGCCCAGCCCTGAAAGCTCTTGCTGCTCTTCACCGTCCCTTGGCACCCTACCTACAGGCACAACAGCACTGGGGATCTGTGCTTTCCCAGAGACGGAACATCTCACGGCGCTCCGCCTCGGCAAGCCTCTTTCTGAAAAGGTGAACGGTCGGATCCTTCTCCCACGAGGAAGGGCCCAGCCCTGAAAGCTCTTGCTGCTCTTCACCGTCCCTTGGCACCCTACCTACTGGCACAACAGCACTGGGGATCTGTGCTTTCCCAGAGACGGAACATCTCACGGCGCTCAGCCTCGGCAGAGCCTCTTTCTGAAAAGGCGAACGGTCGGATCCTTCTCCCACGAGGAAGGGCCCAGCCCTGAAAGCTCTTGCTGCTCTTCACCGTCCCTTGGCACCCTACCTACAGGCACAACAGCACTGGGGATCTGTGCTTTCCCAGAGATGGAACATCTCACGGCGCTCAGCCTCGGCAAGTCTCTTTCAGAAAAAGGCGAACGGTCGGATCCTTCTCCCACGAGGAAGGGCCCAGCCCTGAAAGCTCTTGCTGCTCTTCACCGTCCCTTGGCACCCTACCTACAGGCACAACAGCACTGGGGATCTGTGCTTTCCCAGAGATGGAACATCTCACGGCGCTCAGCCTCGGCAAGTCTCTTTCAGAAAAAGGCGAACGGTCAGATCCTTCTCCCACGAGGAAGGGCCCAGCCCTGAAAGCTCTTGCTGCTCTTCACCGTCCCTTGGCACCCTACCTACAGGCACAACAGCACTGGGGATCTGTGCTTTCCCAGAGACGGAACATCTCACGGCGCTCAGCCTCGGCAGAGCCTCTTTCTGAAAAGGCGAACGGTCGGATCCTTCTCCCACGAGGAAGGGCCCAGCCCTGAAAGCTCTTGCTGCTCTTCACCGTCCCTTGGCACCCTACCTACAGGCACAACAGCACTGGGGATCTGTGCTTTCCCAGAGACGGAACATCTCACGGCGCTCCGCCTCGGCAGAGCCTCTTTCTGAAAAGGCGAACGGTCGGATCCTTCTCCCACGAGGAAGGGCCCAGCCCTGAAAGCTCTTGCTGCTCTTCAACGTCCCTTGGCACCCTACCTACAGGCACAACAGCACTGGGGATCTGTGCTTTCCCAGACACGGAACATCTCACGGCGCTCAGCCTCGGCAGAGCCTCTTTCTGAAAAGGCGAACGGTCGGATCCTTCTCCCACGAGGAAGGGCCCAGCCCTGAAAGCTCTTGCTGCTCTTCACCGTCCCTTGGCACCCTACCTACAGGCACAACAGCACTGGGGATCTGTGCTTTCCCAGAGACGGAACATCTCACGGCGCTCAGCCTCGGCAGAGCCTCTTTCTGAAAAGGCGAACGGTCGGATCCTTCTCCCACGAGGAAGGGCCCAGCCCTGAAAGCTCTTGCTGCTCTTCACCGTCCCTTGGCACCCTACCTACAGGCACAACAGCACTGGGGATCTGTGCTTTCCCAGAGATGGAACATCTCACGGCGCTCAGCCTCGGCAAGTCTCTTTCAGAAAAAGGCGAACGGTCGGATCCTTCTCCCACGAGGAAGGGCCCAGCCCTGAAAGCTCTTGCTGCTCTTCACCGTCCCTTGGCACCCTACCTACAGGCACAACAGCACTGGGGATCTGTGCTTTCCCAGAGACGGAACATCTCACGGCGCTCAGCCTCGGCAAGCCTCTTTCTGAAAAGGTGAACGGTCGGATCCTTCTCCCACGAGGAAGGGCCCAGCCCTGAAAGCTCTTGCTGCTCTTCACCGTCCCTTGGCACCCTACCTACTGGCACAACAGCACTGGGGATCTGTGCTTTCCCAGAGACGGAACATCTCACGGCGCTCAGCCTCGGCAGAGCCTCTTTCTGAAAAGGCGAACGGTCGGATCCTTCTCCCACGAGGAAGGGCCCAGCCCTGAAAGCTCTTGCTGCTCTTCACCGTCCCTTGGCACCCTACCTACAGGCACAACAGCACTGGGGATCTGTGCTTTCCCAGAGATGGAACATCTCACGGCGCTCAGCCTCGGCAGAGCCTCTTTCTGAAAAGGCGAACGGTCGGATCCTTCTCCCACGAGGAAGGGCCCAGCCCTGAAAGCTCTTGTTGCTCTTCACCGTCCCTTGGCACCCTACCTACAGGCACAACAGCACTGGGGATCTGTGCTTTCCCAGAGATGGAACATCTCACGGCGCTCAGCCTCGGCAAGTCTCTTTCAGAAAAAGGCGAACGGTCGGATCCTTTTCCCACGAGGAAGGGCCCAGCCCTGAAAGCTCTTGCTGCTCTTCACCGTCCCTTGGCACCCTACCTACAGGCACAACAGCACTGGGGATCTGTGCTTTCCCAGACACGGAACATCTCACGGCGCTCAGCCTCGGCAGAGCCTCTTTCTGAAAAGGCGAACGGTCGGATCCTTCTCCCACGAGGAAGGGCCCAGCCCTGAAAGCTCTTGCTGCTCTTCACCGTCCCTTGGCACCCTACCTACAGGCACAACAGCACTGGGGATCTGTGCTTTCCCAGACACGGAACATCTCACGGCGCTCCGCCTCGGCAGAGCCTCTTTCTGAAAAGGCGAACGGTCGGATCCTTCTCCCACGAGGAAGGGCCCAGCCCTGAAAGCTCTTGCTGCTCTTCAACGTCCCTTGGCACCCTACCTACAGGCACAACAGCACTGGGGATCTGTGCTTTCCCAGACACGGAACATCTCACGGCGCTCAGCCTCGGCAGAGCCTCTTTCTGAAAAGGCGAACGGTCGGATCCTTCTCCCACGAGGAAGGGCCCAGCCCTGAAAGCTCTTGCTGCTCTTCACCGTCCCTTGGCACCCTACCTACAGGCACAACAGCACTGGGGATCTGTGCTTTCCCAGAGACGGAACATCTCACGGCGCTCAGCCTCGGCAGAGCCTCTTTCTGAAAAGGCGAACGGTCGGATCCTTCTCCCACGAGGAAGGGCCCAGCCCTGAAAGCTCTTGCTGCTCTTCACCGTCCCTTGGCACCCTACCTACAGGCACAACAGCACTGGGGATCTGTGCTTTCCCAGAGATGGAACATCTCACGGCGCTCAGCCTCGGCAAGTCTCTTTCAGAAAAAGGCGAACGGTCGGATCCTTCTCCCACGAGGAAGGGCCCAGCCCTGAAAGCTCTTGCTGCTCTTCACCGTCCCTTGGCACCCTACCTACAGGCACAACAGCACTGGGGATCTGTGCTTTCCCAGAGACGGAACATCTCACGGCGCTCCGCCTCGGCAAGCCTCTTTCTGAAAAGGTGAACGGTCGGATCCTTCTCCCACGAGGAAGGGCCCAGCCCTGAAAGCTCTTGCTGCTCTTCACCGTCCCTTGGCACCCTACCTACTGGCACAACAGCACTGGGTATCTGAGCTTTCCCAGAGACGGAACATCTCACGGCGCTCAGCCTCGGCAGAGCCTCTTTCTGAAAAGGCGAACGGTCGGATCCTTCTCCCCCGAGGAAGGGCCCAGCCCTGAAAGCTCTTGCTGCTCTTCACCGTCCCTTGGCACCCTACCTACAGGCACAACAGCACTGGGGATCTGTGCTTTCCCAGAGATGGAACATCTCACGGCGCTCAGCCTCGGCAAGTCTCTTTCAGAAAAAGGCGAACGGTCAGATCCTTCTCCCACGAGGAAGGGCCCAGCCCTGAAAGCTCTTGCTGCTCTTCACCGTCCCTTGGCACCCTACCTACAGGCACAACAGCACTGGGGATCTGTGCTTTCCCAGAGACGGAACATCTCACGGCGCTCAGCCTCGGCAGAGCCTCTTTCTGAAAAGGCGAACGGTCGGATCCTTCTCCCACGAGGAAGGGCCCAGCCCTGAAAGCTCTTGCTGCTCTTCACCGTCCCTTGGCACCCTACCTACAGGCACAACAGCACTGGGGATCTGTGCTTTCCCAGAGACGGAACATCTCACGGCGCTCCGCCTCGGCAGAGCCTCTTTCTGAAAAGGCGAACGGTCGGATCCTTCTCCCACGAGGAAGGGCCCAGCCCTGAAAGCTCTTGCTGCTCTTCACCGTCCCTTGGCACCCTACCTACAGGCACAACAGCACTGGGGATCTGTGCTTTCCCAGAGACGGAACATCTCACGGCGCTCAGCCTCGGCAAGTCTCTTTCTGAAAAGGCGAACGGTCGGATCCTTCTCCCACGAGGAAGGGCCCAGCCCTGAAAGCTCTTGCTGCTCTTCACCGTCCCTTGGCACCCTACCTACAGGCACAACAGCACTGGGGATCTGTGCTTTCCCAGAGATGGAACATCTCACGGCGCTCAGCCTCGGCAAGTCTCTTTCAGAAAAAGGCGAACGGTCGGATCCTTCTCCCACGAGGAAGGGCCCAGCCCTGAAAGCTCTTGCTGCTCTTCACCGTCCCTTGGCACCCTACCTACAGGCACAACAGCACTGGGGATCTGTGCTTTCCCAGAGACGGAACATCTCACGGCGCTCCGCCTCGGCAAGCCTCTTTCTGAAAAGGTGAACGGTCGGATCCTTCTCCCACGAGGAAGGGCCCAGCCCTGAAAGCTCTTGCTGCTCTTCACCGTCCCTTGGCACCCTACCTACTGGCACAACAGCACTGGGGATCTGTGCTTTCCCAGAGACGGAACATCTCACGGCGCTCAGCCTCGGCAGAGCCTCTTTCTGAAAAGGCGAACGGTCGGATCCTTCTCCCACGAGGAAGGGCCCAGCCCTGAAAGCTCTTGCTGCTCTTCACCGTCCCTTGGCACCCTACCTACAGGCACAACAGCACTGGGGATCTGTGCTTTCCCAGAGATGGAACATCTCACGGCGCTCAGCCTCGGCAAGTCTCTTTCAGAAAAAGGCGAACGGTCGGATCCTTCTCCCACGAGGAAGGGCCCAGCCCTGAAAGCTCTTGCTGCTCTTCACCGTCCCTTGGCACCCTACCTACAGGCACAACAGCACTGGGGATCTGTGCTTTCCCAGAGATGGAACATCTCACGGCGCTCAGCCTCGGCAAGTCTCTTTCAGAAAAAGGCGAACGGTCAGATCCTTCTCCCACGAGGAAGGGCCCAGCCCTGAAAGCTCTTGCTGCTCTTCACCGTCCCTTGGCACCCTACCTACAGGCACAACAGCACTGGGGATCTGTGCTTTCCCAGAGACGGAACATCTCACGGCGCTCAGCCTCGGCAGAGCCTCTTTCTGAAAAGGCGAACGGTCGGATCCTTCTCCCACGAGGAAGGGCCCAGCCCTGAAAGCTCTTGCTGCTCTTCACCGTCCCTTGGCACCCTACCTACAGGCACAACAGCACTGGGGATCTGTGCTTTCCCAGAGACGGAACATCTCACGGCGCTCCGCCTCGGCAGAGCCTCTTTCTGAAAAGGCGAACGGTCGGATCCTTCTCCCACGAGGAAGGGCCCAGCCCTGAAAGCTCTTGCTGCTCTTCAACGTCCCTTGGCACCCTACCTACAGGCACAACAGCACTGGGGATCTGTGCTTTCCCAGACACGGAACATCTCACGGCGCTCAGCCTCGGCAGAGCCTCTTTCTGAAAAGGCGAACGGTCGGATCCTTCTCCCACGAGGAAGGGCCCAGCCCTGAAAGCTCTTGCTGCTCTTCACCGTCCCTTGGCACCCTACCTACAGGCACAACAGCACTGGGGATCTGTGCTTTCCCAGAGATGGAACATCTCACGGCGCTCAGCCTCGGCAAGTCTCTTTCAGAAAAAGGCGAACGGTCAGATCCTTCTCCCACGAGGAAGGGCCCAGCCCTGAAAGCTCTTGCTGCTCTTCACCGTCCCTTGGCACCCTACCTACAGGCACAACAGCACTGGGGATCTGTGCTTTCCCAGAGACGGAACATCTCACGGCGCTCAGCCTCGGCAGAGCCTCTTTCTGAAAAGGCGAACGGTCGGATCCTTCTCCCACGAGGAAGGGCCCAGCCCTGAAAGCTCTTGCTGCTCTTCACCGTCCCTTGGCACCCTACCTACAGGCACAACAGCACTGGGGATCTGTGCTTTCCCAGAGATGGAACATCTCACGGCGCTCAGCCTCGGCAGAGCCTCTTTCTGAAAAGGCGAACGGTCGGATCCTTCTCCCACGAGGAAGGGCCCAGCCCTGAAAGCTCTTGCTGCTCTTCACCGTCCCTTGGCACCCTACCTACAGGCACAACAGCACTGGGGATCTGTGCTTTCCCAGAGACGGAACATCTCACGGCGCTCAGCCTCGGCAGAGCCTCTTTCTGAAAAGGCGAACGGTCGGATCCTTCTCCCACGAGGAAGGGCCCAGCCCTGAAAGCTCTTGCTGCTCTTCACCGTCCCTTGGCACCCTACCTACAGGCACAACAGCACTGGGGATCTGTGCTTTCCCAGAGACGGAACATCTCACGGCGCTCCGCCTCGGCAGAGCCTCTTTCTGAAAAGGCGAACGGTCGGATCCTTCTCCCACGAGGAAGGGCCCAGCCCTGAAAGCTCTTGCTGCTCTTCAACGTCCCTTGGCACCCTACCTACAGGCACAACAGCACTGGGGATCTGTGCTTTCCCAGACACGGAACATCTCACGGCGCTCAGCCTCGGCAGAGCCTCTTTCTGAAAAGGCGAACGGTCGGATCCTTCTCCCACGAGGAAGGGCCCAGCCCTGAAAGCTCTTGCTGCTCTTCACCGTCCCTTGGCACCCTACCTACAGGCACAACAGCACTGGGGATCTGTGCTTTCCCAGAGATGGAACATCTCACGGCGCTCAGCCTCGGCAAGTCTCTTTCAGAAAAAGGCGAACGGTCAGATCCTTCTCCCACGAGGAAGGGCCCAGCCCTGAAAGCTCTTGCTGCTCTTCACCGTCCCTTGGCACCCTACCTACAGGCACAACAGCACTGGGGATCTGTGCTTTCCCAGAGACGGAACATCTCACGGCGCTCAGCCTCGGCAGAGCCTCTTTCTGAAAAGGCGAACGGTCGGATCCTTCTCCCACGAGGAAGGGCCCAGCCCTGAAAGCTCTTGCTGCTCTTCACCGTCCCTTGGCACCCTACCTACAGGCACAACAGCACTGGGGATCTGTGCTTTCCCAGAGACGGAACATCTCACGGCGCTCCGCCTCGGCAGAGCCTCTTTCTGAAAAGGCGAACGGTCGGATCCTTCTCCCACGAGGAAGGGCCCAGCCCTGAAAGCTCTTGCTGCTCTTCAACGTCCCTTGGCACCCTACCTACAGGCACAACAGCACTGGGGATCTGTGCTTTCCCAGACACGGAACATCTCACGGCGCTCAGCCTCGGCAGAGCCTCTTTCTGAAAAGGCGAACGGTCGGATCCTTCTCCCACGAGGAAGGGCCCAGCCCTGAAAGCTCTTGCTGCTCTTCACCGTCCCTTGGCACCCTACCTACAGGCACAACAGCACTGGGGATCTGTGCTTTCCCAGAGATGGAACATCTCACGGCGCTCAGCCTCGGCAAGTCTCTTTCAGAAAAAGGCGAACGGTCAGATCCTTCTCCCACGAGGAAGGGCCCAGCCCTGAAAGCTCTTGCTGCTCTTCACCGTCCCTTGGCACCCTACCTACAGGCACAACAGCACTGGGGATCTGTGCTTTCCCAGAGACGGAACATCTCACGGCGCTCAGCCTCGGCAGAGCCTCTTTCTGAAAAGGCGAACGGTCGGATCCTTCTCCCACGAGGAAGGGCCCAGCCCTGAAAGCTCTTGCTGCTCTTCACCGTCCCTTGGCACCCTACCTACAGGCACAACAGCACTGGGGATCTGTGCTTTCCCAGAGATGGAACATCTCACGGCGCTCAGCCTCGGCAGAGCCTCTTTCTGAAAAGGCGAACGGTCGGATCCTTCTCCCACGAGGAAGGGCCCAGCCCTGAAAGCTCTTGCTGCTCTTCACCGTCCCTTGGCACCCTACCTACAGGCACAACAGCACTGGGGATCTGTGCTTTCCCAGAGACGGAACATCTCACGGCGCTCAGCCTCGGCAGAGCCTCTTTCTGAAAAGGCGAACGGTCGGATCCTTCTCCCACGAGGAAGGGCCCAGCCCTGAAAGCTCTTGCTGCTCTTCACCGTCCCTTGGCACCCTACCTACAGGCACAACAGCACTGGGGATCTGTGCTTTCCCAGAGACGGAACATCTCACGGCGCTCCGCCTCGGCAGAGCCTCTTTCTGAAAAGGCGAACGGTCGGATCCTTCTCCCACGAGGAAGGGCCCAGCCCTGAAAGCTCTTGCTGCTCTTCAACGTCCCTTGGCACCCTACCTACAGGCACAACAGCACTGGGGATCTGTGCTTTCCCAGACACGGAACATCTCACGGCGCTCAGCCTCGGCAGAGCCTCTTTCTGAAAAGGCGAACGGTCGGATCCTTCTCCCACGAGGAAGGGCCCAGCCCTGAAAGCTCTTGCTGCTCTTCACCGTCCCTTGGCACCCTACCTACAGGCACAACAGCACTGGGGATCTGTGCTTTCCCAGAGATGGAACATCTCACGGCGCTCAGCCTCGGCAAGTCTCTTTCAGAAAAAGGCGAACGGTCAGATCCTTCTCCCACGAGGAAGGGCCCAGCCCTGAAAGCTCTTGCTGCTCTTCACCGTCCCTTGGCACCCTACCTACAGGCACAACAGCACTGGGGATCTGTGCTTTCCCAGAGACGGAACATCTCACGGCGCTCAGCCTCGGCAGAGCCTCTTTCTGAAAAGGCGAACGGTCGGATCCTTCTCCCACGAGGAAGGGCCCAGCCCTGAAAGCTCTTGCTGCTCTTCACCGTCCCTTGGCACCCTACCTACAGGCACAACAGCACTGGGGATCTGTGCTTTCCCAGAGACGGAACATCTCACGGCGCTCCGCCTCGGCAGAGCCTCTTTCTGAAAAGGCGAACGGTCGGATCCTTCTCCCACGAGGAAGGGCCCAGCCCTGAAAGCTCTTGCTGCTCTTCAACGTCCCTTGGCACCCTACCTACAGGCACAACAGCACTGGGGATCTGTGCTTTCCCAGAGACGGAACATCTCACGGCGCTCAGCCTCGGCAGAGCCTCTTTCTGAAAAGGCGAACGGTCGGATCCTTCTCCCACGAGGAAGGGCCCAGCCCTGAAAGCTCTTGCTGCTCTTCACCGTCCCTTGGCACCCTACCTACAGGCACAACAGCACTGGGGATCTGTGCTTTCCCAGAGATGGAACATCTCACGGCGCTCAGCCTCGGCAAGTCTCTTTCAGAAAAAGGCGAACGGTCGGATCCTTCTCCCACGAGGAAGGGCCCAGCCCTGAAAGCTCTTGCTGCTCTTCACCGTCCCTTGGCACCCTACCTACAGGCACAACAGCACTGGGGATCTGTGCTTTCCCAGAGACGGAACATCTCACGGCGCTCCGCCTCGGCAAGCCTCTTTCTGAAAAGGTGAACGGTCGGATCCTTCTCCCACGAGGAAGGGCCCAGCCCTGAAAGCTCTTGCTGCTCTTCACCGTCCCTTGGCACCCTACCTACAGGCACAACAGCACTGGGGATCTGTGCTTTCCCAGAGACGGAACATCTCACGGCGCTCAGCCTCGGCAGAGCCTCTTTCTGAAAAGGCGAACGGTCGGATCCTTCTCCCACGAGGAAGGGCCCAGCCCTGAAAGCTCTTGCTGCTCTTCACCGTCCCTTGGCACCCTACCTACAGGCACAACAGCACTGGGGATCTGTGCTTTCCCAGAGACGGAACATCTCACGGCGCTCAGCCTCGGCAGAGCCTCTTTCTGAAAAGGCGAACGGTCGGATCCTTCTCCCACGAGGAAGGGCCCAGCCCTGAAAGCTCTTGCTGCTCTTCACCGTCCCTTGGCACCCTACCTACAGGCACAACAGCACTGGGGATCTGTGCTTTCCCAGAGATGGAACATCTCACGGCGCTCAGCCTCGGCAAGTCTCTTTCAGAAAAAGGCGAACGGTCGGATCCTTCTCCCACGAGGAAGGGCCCAGCCCTGAAAGCTCTTGCTGCTCTTCACCGTCCCTTGGCACCCTACCTACAGGCACAACAGCACTGGGGATCTGTGCTTTCCCAGAGACGGAACATCTCACGGCGCTCAGCCTCGGCAAGCCTCTTTCTGAAAAGGTGAACGGTCGGATCCTTCTCCCACGAGGAAGGGCCCAGCCCTGAAAGCTCTTGCTGCTCTTCACCGTCCCTTGGCACCCTACCTACTGGCACAACAGCACTGGGGATCTGTGCTTTCCCAGAGACGGAACATCTCACGGCGCTCAGCCTCGGCAGAGCCTCTTTCTGAAAAGGCGAACGGTCGGATCCTTCTCCCACGAGGAAGGGCCCAGCCCTGAAAGCTCTTGCTGCTCTTCACCGTCCCTTGGCACCCTACCTACAGGCACAACAGCACTGGGGATCTGTGCTTTCCCAGAGATGGAACATCTCACGGCGCTCAGCCTCGGCAAGTCTCTTTCAGAAAAAGGCGAACGGTCGGATCCTTCTCCCACGAGGAAGGGCCCAGCCCTGAAAGCTCTTGCTGCTCTTCACCGTCCCTTGGCACCCTACCTACAGGCACAACAGCACTGGGGATCTGTGCTTTCCCAGAGACGGAACATCTCACGGCGCTCCGCCTCGGCAGAGCCTCTTTCTGAAAAGGCGAACGGTCGGATCCTTCTCCCACGAGGAAGGGCCCAGCCCTGAAAGCTCTTGCTGCTCTTCACCGTCCCTTGGCACCCTACCTACAGGCACAACAGCACTGGGGATCTGTGCTTTCCCAGAGACGGAACATCTCACGGCGCTCCGCCTCGGCAGAGCCTCTTTCTGAAAAGGCGAACGGTCGGATCCTTCTCCCACGAGGAAGGGCCCAGCCCTGAAAGCTCTTGCTGCTCTTCACCGTCCCTTGGCACCCTACCTACTGGCACAACAGCACTGGGGATCTGTGCTTTCCCAGAGACGGAACATCTCACGGCGCTCCGCCTCGGTAGAGCCTCTTTCAGAAAAAGGCGAACGGTCGGATCCTTTTCCCACGAGGAAGGGCCCAGCCCTGAAAGCTCTTGCTGCTCTTCACCGTCCCTTGGCACCCTACCTACAGGCACAACAGCACTGGGGATCTGTGCTTTCCCAGAGACGGAACATCTCACGGCGCTCCGCCTCGGCAAGCCTCTTTCTGAAAAGGTGAACGGTCGGATCCTTCTCCCACGAGGAAGGGCCCAGCCCTGAAAGCTCTTGCTGCTCTTCACCGTCCCTTGGCACCCTACCTACTGGCACAACAGCACTGGGTATCTGAGCTTTCCCAGAGACGGAACATCTCACGGCGCTCAGCCTCGGCAGAGCCTCTTTCTGAAAAGGCGAACGGTCGGATCCTTCTCCCACGAGGAAGGGCCCAGCCCTGAAAGCTCTTGCTGCTCTTCACCGTCCCTTGGCACCCTACCTACAGGCACAACAGCACTGGGGATCTGTGCTTTCCCAGAGATGGAACATCTCACGGCGCTCAGCCTCGGCAAGTCTCTTTCAGAAAAAGGCGAACGGTCGGATCCTTCTCCCACGAGGAAGGGCCCAGCCCTGAAAGCTCTTGCTGCTCTTCACCGTCCCTTGGCACCCTACCTACAGGCACAACAGCACTGGGGATCTGTGCTTTCCCAGAGACGGAACATCTCACGGCGCTCAGCCTCGGCAGAGCCTCTTTCTGAAAAGGCGAACGGTCGGATCCTTCTCCCACGAGGAAGGGCCCAGCCCTGAAAGCTCTTGCTGCTCTTCACCGTCCCTTGGCACCCTACCTACAGGCACAACAGCACTGGGGATCTGTGCTTTCCCAGAGACGGAACATCTCACGGCGCTCCGCCTCGGCAGAGCCTCTTTCTGAAAAGGCGAACGGTCGGATCCTTCTCCCACGAGGAAGGGCCCAGCCCTGAAAGCTCTTGCTGCTCTTCACCGTCCCTTGGCACCCTACCTACAGGCACAACAGCACTGGGGATCTGTGCTTTCCCAGACACGGAACATCTCACGGCGCTCAGCCTCGGCAGAGCCTCTTTCTGAAAAGGCGAACGGTCGGATCCTTCTCCCACGAGGAAGGGCCCAGCCCTGAAAGCTCTTGCTGCTCTTCACCGTCCCTTGGCACCCTACCTACAGGCACAACAGCACTGGGGATCTGTGCTTTCCCAGAGATGGAACATCTCACGGCGCTCAGCCTCGGCAAGTCTCTTTCAGAAAAAGGCGAACGGTCGGATCCTTCTCCCACGAGGAAGGGCCCAGCCCTGAAAGCTCTTGCTGCTCTTCACCGTCCCTTGGCACCCTACCTACAGGCACAACAGCACTGGGGATCTGTGCTTTCCCAGAGACGGAACATCTCACGGCGCTCCGCCTCGGCAAGCCTCTTTCTGAAAAGGTGAACGGTCGGATCCTTCTCCCACGAGGAAGGGCCCAGCCCTGAAAGCTCTTGCTGCTCTTCACCGTCCCTTGGCACCCTACCTACTGGCACAACAGCACTGGGGATCTGTGCTTTCCCAGAGACGGAACATCTCACGGCGCTCAGCCTCGGCAGAGCCTCTTTCTGAAAAGGCGAACGGTCGGATCCTTCTCCCACGAGGAAGGGCCCAGCCCTGAAAGCTCTTGCTGCTCTTCACCGTCCCTTGGCACCCTACCTACAGGCACAACAGCACTGGGGATCTGTGCTTTCCCAGAGATGGAACATCTCACGGCGCTCAGCCTCGGCAAGTCTCTTTCAGAAAAAGGCGAACGGTCGGATCCTTCTCCCACGAGGAAGGGCCCAGCCCTGAAAGCTCTTGCTGCTCTTCACCGTCCCTTGGCACCCTACCTACAGGCACAACAGCACTGGGGATCTGTGCTTTCCCAGAGATGGAACATCTCACGGCGCTCAGCCTCGGCAAGTCTCTTTCAGAAAAAGGCGAACGGTCAGATCCTTCTCCCACGAGGAAGGGCCCAGCCCTGAAAGCTCTTGCTGCTCTTCACCGTCCCTTGGCACCCTACCTACAGGCACAACAGCACTGGGGATCTGTGCTTTCCCAGAGACGGAACATCTCACGGCGCTCAGCCTCGGCAGAGCCTCTTTCTGAAAAGGCGAACGGTCGGATCCTTCTCCCACGAGGAAGGGCCCAGCCCTGAAAGCTCTTGCTGCTCTTCACCGTCCCTTGGCACCCTACCTACAGGCACAACAGCACTGGGGATCTGTGCTTTCCCAGAGACGGAACATCTCACGGCGCTCCGCCTCGGCAGAGCCTCTTTCTGAAAAGGCGAACGGTCGGATCCTTCTCCCACGAGGAAGGGCCCAGCCCTGAAAGCTCTTGCTGCTCTTCAACGTCCCTTGGCACCCTACCTACAGGCACAACAGCACTGGGGATCTGTGCTTTCCCAGACACGGAACATCTCACGGCGCTCAGCCTCGGCAGAGCCTCTTTCTGAAAAGGCGAACGGTCGGATCCTTCTCCCACGAGGAAGGGCCCAGCCCTGAAAGCTCTTGCTGCTCTTCACCGTCCCTTGGCACCCTACCTACAGGCACAACAGCACTGGGGATCTGTGCTTTCCCAGAGATGGAACATCTCACGGCGCTCAGCCTCGGCAAGTCTCTTTCAGAAAAAGGCGAACGGTCAGATCCTTCTCCCACGAGGAAGGGCCCAGCCCTGAAAGCTCTTGCTGCTCTTCACCGTCCCTTGGCACCCTACCTACAGGCACAACAGCACTGGGGATCTGTGCTTTCCCAGAGACGGAACATCTCACGGCGCTCAGCCTCGGCAGAGCCTCTTTCTGAAAAGGCGAACGGTCGGATCCTTCTCCCACGAGGAAGGGCCCAGCCCTGAAAGCTCTTGCTGCTCTTCACCGTCCCTTGGCACCCTACCTACAGGCACAACAGCACTGGGGATCTGTGCTTTCCCAGAGATGGAACATCTCACGGCGCTCAGCCTCGGCAGAGCCTCTTTCTGAAAAGGCGAACGGTCGGATCCTTCTCCCACGAGGAAGGGCCCAGCCCTGAAAGCTCTTGCTGCTCTTCACCGTCCCTTGGCACCCTACCTACAGGCACAACAGCACTGGGGATCTGTGCTTTCCCAGAGACGGAACATCTCACGGCGCTCAGCCTCGGCAGAGCCTCTTTCTGAAAAGGCGAACGGTCGGATCCT
>NW_027439592.1:0-7500 GCF_964188355.1 Buteo buteo
CTAAACGAATACAGAAGAATCGATACGCTATGAATCGTCATCGATTGAAGTTATTAACAGTTGACGAGCGATGCTGGATTGTATCGTTTATGGAGCGTCACCTACCGACTGATTTAGCGCTACGCGGTAATACGCTTTCTGGCAGTTCCTTAAATAACAAAACTCATTCGTTCACGCACGCTAGGTGTGCGTCCCTTCGTTAATAGCCGGAGAAGGAATACGTACGTACGTACGTACGTACCTACCAGCGGATCGTCACGGATTGAATATGACTCGATTAGTAGTCACCAGTATTATAAATTACCGACTCCTAAAGTCTGATTGCGGCACTCCTTTAGGACCTTGCGACGCTCTTGGTTAACGTTAGCGTTCTCCGGCCCCTGCGTTATCGCGCATTAACTGTTCATTGGCCTCCGAGGGACGGCGGTCTCGCAGGCCTCTGAAGAAAGCCAGTCGGCTGCCTGACAAGCGGTCCCTGTGGCCGAGGCCGACTTAGCCGAGCATCCTCGGAGACGACGAGCTCGCGTGGCCGCCGTGCCGGCTGACCGGCCCACCCCGGGGCCGTTTCCCCCCCGCTCCCGTCGCCGAAGGAGCGCGCCCCCCGCCACCGCCTAAGGCCGCTGGGACCTTCCTCACCGCTCGAACGCATCCCGCCGGCGACGGAGCCGCTGATGCCCCTCTGTCGGAAGCGCGGCGCGCCTCTCCGGCAGCCCTGGCTGGGGCCCTGGAGCCCCAGGTCTCTGCCCAGGCCGAGGCACGCGGCTGCTGCTTTGCCAGGGACGGGTCCGACCGGGAGCCGAGCGCATCGCCCGTAGGCAGGCACGGGCGCAGGCCGGACGTCGAAGCGGCCGACCACCCGGGCTGTAACAGAGAAAGCGGCGTTAGCGACACCGTTACAAATCTTTCTCATTTCCACCTGCGTGCGCGCCCGCACCCCGCCAAAACAGGCCCCCGGCCCGAACGCCCACCGCCTGCTGCTGCAGCCGCTCACCCGCCCTTAGACACACGCACGCGCACGCACGCACTGCCCCCCCCCATTCGAGTCCCCGCCCCAAACACCTCCCGCCCGCCACCGCACCCACTCGCACGGGGCTACACACGTGCGCACCCCCCCCCCCGCAACCGGCCCCCCCCAGCCCAAACCCTCCACCCGCTGCCCCGCTCACAGTCGTGCGCTCAAAACGCACACGCGCGCAGCCCCCCCCCCCCCCCGCCCGAAACAGGGCCCCGGGCCGACACCCCCCACCCCCGTCACCCCGGGCCCGCCGCTGCACGCACACACACACCGCCCCCCCGCCCTCCCGCCACGCAGTTCGCGCCGAGCCTGGCTGCCCCTGCTCCCCCCTTCCGCCACCAGGCTTGCCGCCCCCGGTGGTGGAAGGCGGGAGACTTTAGGACCCTGCGGCGTCCCTGCCGGCTCCGTGCCCGGGCGGGAGAGGGGAGCCCCCCCGGTGCCCTGCCGTCTCTAAACCCCAGCTGCCGAGTCCCTATCCTGCCGCACCCGTGGCCCCGCTCCCGCCTTTCTTTCTCAGCCAGCCACGCACTCGCCCTGCTCCACTCCCGCCCGCCCCCGCCGCGGGGGGAAAACTAAAGGACCGGGGGGGTGGGACGGGGACGGGGACGGGGGAGAGAAGTAAAAAAAATAAAACTCCAACCGATCCAAACAGAAGCCTTCTCCGAAAAGACACACCGTCCCCCCTCGCCAGCCTGCCTCTGCGCCAGGCTCCCCGCCTGCTCGCCAGCCGCTCTCGCCCTGCTCCACTCCCGCCCGCCCCCGCCGCGGGGGGAAAACTAAACGACCGGGGGGGGGGGGGACGGGGACGGGGACGGGGACGGGGGAGAGAAGTAAAAAAAATAAAACTCCAACCGATCCAAACAGAAGCCTTCTCCGAAAAGACACACCGTCCCCCCTCGCCAGCCTGCCTCTGCGCCAGGCTCCCCGCCTGCTCGCCAGCCGCTCTCGCCCTGCTCCATTCCTGCCCGCCCCCGCCGCGGGGGGAAAACTAAACGACCGGGGGGGGGGGGGACGGGGACGGGGACGGGGACGGGGGAGAGAAGTAAAAAAAATAAAACTCCAACCGATCCAAACAGAAGCCTTCTCCGAAAAGACACACCGTCCCCCCTCGCCAGCCTGCCTCTGCGCCAGGCTCCCCGCCTGCTCGCCAGCCGCTCTCGCCCTGCTCCACTCCTGCCCGCCCCCGCCGCGGGGGGAAAACTAAACGACCGGGGGGGGGGGGACGGGGACGGGGACGGGGACGGGGGAGAGAAGTAAAAAAAATAAAACTCCAACCGATCCAAACAGAAGCCTTCTCCGAAAAGACACACCGTCCCCCCTCGCCAGCCTACCTCTGCGCCAGGCTCCCCGCCTGCTCGCCAGCCGCTCTCGCCCCCCCTCTTTTCTAGCCTCCTTTCCCCGCCGCTGCTGCCGCCGCGACTGAGCAGCAGACCGTTGCCGTGGCGGGAAACACCACAGTTTCCGGGGGCCCCGTTGCCGGGCTGCAGACCACCCCACCCAGCCACCCGCCCCCCAACCCCCCGTCTCCAGGGCGCCGGAAAGTCTGTGATCGGGTGGGGCCGGGGGAGGGGGGGGGGGGGGGGGGCTGCACCTACTGGCCTGCAGGTCCGGGACTGCAGCGCGGGGAGGGAGGGGGAGCACACCGGTGCAGGGGTGCGTGTAGCTGTGTGTGCCTGCGTCGCGTTCTGTGTGTGTGTGTGTGTGTGTGTGCGCGCGCCTCTGAGCGCGCGTGTGTCACCGG
This sequence comes from Buteo buteo, assembly GCF_964188355.1. Classification (NCBI taxonomy): domain Eukaryota; kingdom Metazoa; phylum Chordata; class Aves; order Accipitriformes; family Accipitridae; genus Buteo; species Buteo buteo. Next base: position 2,757 of record NW_027439592.1, read on the forward strand.
GGGGGGGGGGGTGGCAGTGCCTGCAGGATCGCAGATATGTATTTTAAAGTATTTATTTTATGAAAAAAAAGGAAAACGTCAAAAAAACACCAAAAAAAAACAGGCGGGGGGGGGGAGAAAAATTAAAAACAACCCCCCAAAAAAAGCCCAAGACCGCAAAAACCAAAACCAAAAGTCGGCGAGCACCCAGCAGCGCCGGGACCCGAACCTGAACCTGGCAAGGGGCTACCAGTCCTGAAGGCACCCAGTGAACAGCGAACTCGCGCCGGGGAGCCGGGCAGTTTGTGCCGGGGGCTGCCACCTCTGCCCGGACCCCGCCGACAGAATATGGTTGGGGGGGGGGGGGGCAGCAGCGGAGCAGAGGGGCTGGCTGGTGTGGTGAAGCTGGCAAGTGCCTGGCAGCCACCGGCTCGGAATAGGTGCGTGCACGTGCATGAGAACGACGAGGGTGGGGGGGGGGGGTGTGTGTGTCAGGAAACAAAAATTATTTTGAAAACTGGTTGTCGTTAATATTGTATTAATATTTCCCGCCGGAATCAATAAAGGTGAAATAACTCTTGCATCAGACAGTACGTTTAAACGTGCTCCCTTGGTGTAGAAGTGGTTCAAACTCGGGAAGGGGAGGGGGAAAGAAATGCCGTCCGGGAGAACCGGGAGAGGGTGGCCCTTTTAATCAGATTTGCTAAAATCTCAAAAGAAAGGAAAAAAAAAAAAAAACCGAAAAAAACGAACCAAAAACAGGCGCACCTGCCCCCCCCGCCCCCCCCCGCCCAAGGGGCACCGAACGGCTGCCAGGTCTACCCGGCTCCGCGGGCGGCCGCCAGGTCTACCCGGCTCCGGAGGCCGGCGCGGCCGCCGGCGGCGCCCGGAGGACGCGGGGTGTCGCTGCCGCAGCGGCCGGTGAAAAGGGCCGCCAGGTCTACCCGGCTCCGCGGGCGGCCGCCAGGTCTACCCGGCTCCGGAGGCCGGCGCGGCCGCCGGCGGCGCCCGGAGGACGCGGGGTGTCGCTGCCGCAGCGGCCGGTGAAAAGGGCCGCCAGGTCTACCCGGCTCCGCGGGCGGCCGCCAGGTCTACCCGGCTCCGGAGGCCGGCGCGGCCGCCGGCGGCGCCCGGAGGACGCGGGGTGTCGCTGCCGCAGCGGCCGGTGAAAAGGGCCGCCAGGTCTACCCGGCTCCGCGGGCGGCCGCCAGGTCTACCCGGCTCCGGAGGCCGGCGCGGCCGCCGGCGGCGCCCGGAGGACGCGGGGTGTCGCTGCCGCAGCGGCCGGTGAAAAGGGCTGCCAGGTCTACCCGGCTCCGCGGGCGGCCGCCAGGTCTACCCGGCTCCGGAGGCCGGCGCGGCCGCCGGCGGCGCCCGGAGGACGCGGGGTGTCGCTGCCGCAGCGGCCGGTGAAAAGAGCCGCCAGGTCTACCCGGCTCCGCGGGCGGCCGCCAGGTCTACCCGGCTCCGGAGGCCGGCGCGGCCGCCGGCGGCGCCCGGAGGACGCGGGGTGTCGCTGCCGCAGCGGCCGGTGAAAAGAGCCGCCAGGTCTACCCGGCTCCGCGGGCGGCCGCCAGGTCTACCCGGCTCCGGAGGCCGGCGCGGCCGCCGGCGGCGCCCGGAGGACGCGGGGTGTCGCTGCCGCAGCGGCCGGTGAAAAGAGCCGCCAGGTCTACCCGGCTCCGGCGGGACTTAGCCGCATTTCGGGGGCGGGGAGGTAGACCTGATAGCCCCGCCACTTTCTCGGAGCTGGCCAAGGGGTCGCTGTTTTTCGCTGCCTCCAGTTACGTCATCGTAAAAGTCGGTGTCATTGGCGGGTCTCCCCGGTGGGCAGGGACGGCACTCTTGGAGCCGGCCGGGGGCGGGGACGTGATCTCCCGTACTATAGGAGGTAGTGGTGACTCGTGCACGGAGCAGCGCTAGTGAGCGGCTGCAAGGCTTACGGCTCAGCCGGCGAAGTGGAGCGCTGGGCGGCCGTTGTGGTGGTGGTTTTGCCTGGTGGTTCGGCTCGTTTTCTGTCTGTTCGGCCGGTTGGTCTCTCCCGGTGTTTTCCAAGTAAGCCAGCCGGGCGCCTGCGAGGGTCTGGCAGGCTGGCGGTGGCTGTTGACCCGAGTGGTGCGAGAGGTGCAAAGGTGGATTCCGCAGGGCATAGCCCGGTGGCCGGCGGCGGCCACCGGCACTCGAACGCTGGAAGACCGGGTGGAGCCGAGCCTGCCTCGGCTTTCCCCCGGCCCCGGAGGGCCCGATGATGGCAAAGGTGGAGCGCTGGTATATGCGAGGGCAGCTGCCCGTGAGCATCCAGCCCGCCGCGGCTGCCGCCGCCTCCTGAGGGCCTGGTGATGGGCGGGCGAGGTGGCGGCACCTCGTCCTTTGACTCTGGCCTTAAGCTGGAGCGGGCAGAGCGGCAGCCGGTCCCGGTGGCTGGCAGCTGGATGCAGACGGCTGGGGGTTCTCGTGCGTGCCGCAGCTTCCCCCCAGCCCCCGAGGGCCCGATGATGGCACAGGTGAGAGGCCGCAGCGCCTCGTCCTGTTTTTGCCGGCATGAGCCACGCGTGGGCGGCCTGTGGTGTCCGGCCTGCCCCGGCTTGCCTGGTTGCAGGAGGGCTCGGTGGAAAGGTCTGCAGCGCTGTACCGGGTTTAGAGGTGGCGGCACCTCATCGCGTTTTCTCCGGCCTTAAGCTGGAGCCCATGCACGAATTGGGCAGAGTGCAAGCGGCAGCCGGTCCCGGTGGCTGGCAGCCGGATGCAGACGGCTGGGGGTTCTCGTGCGTGCCGCAGCTTCCCCCCAGCCCCCGAGGGCCCGATGATGGCACAGGTGAGAGGCCGCAGCGCCTCGTCCTGTTTCTGCCGGCATGAGCCACGCGTGGGCGGCCTGTGGTGTCCGGCCTGCCCCGGCTTGCCTGGTTGCAGGAGGGCTCGGTGGAAAGGTCTGCAGCGCTGTACCGGGTTAGAGGTGGCGGCACCTCATCGCGTTTTCTCCGGCCTTAAGCTGGAGCCCATGCACGAATTGGGCAGAGTGCAAGCGGCAGCCGGTCCCGGTGGCTGGCAGCCGGATGCAGACGGCTGGGGGTTCTCGTGCGTGCCGCAGCTTCCCCCCAGCCCCCAAGGGCCCGATGATGGCACAGGTGAGAGGCCGCAGCGCCTCGTCCTGTTTCTGCCGGCATGAGCCACGCGTGGGCGGCCTGTGGTGTCCGGCCTGCCCCGGCTTGCCTGGTTGCAGGAGGGCTCGGTGGAAAGGTCTGCAGCGCTGTACCGGGTTAGAGGTGGCGGCACCTCATCGCGTTTTCTCCGGCCTTAAGCTGGAGCCCGCGAAGCGGGAAGAAAAGTGCGGCTGTACCTGGTGGCTGGCAAGTCGAACGCAGGCGGCTGGGGTTGTCTCGCTTCTGTGGCATTCCCCCAGGCCCCGAACACCCGTGCGCGGCATGGGTCCAGGTGCCTTTTTTTTCCCCGACGGCAAGCGGTTGCCTGTGGGGCGGGCAAAGACCGGCAGCCGGTGGCGGTTGCCGGCACTCGAACGCTGGAGGAGCTGGGGGAGTTGAGCCTGCTGTGGCCATCCCCCGGTCCCGTTACCTTCCTCAAGGGAATCGTTGTCTGGAGCCGGGTGGCCCGTGGCACCTCCCGCTCCACGATTTGACTGATCCAGACCCACAGGCAGCGCCCGCTGAGGCGTCCTCGGGTGCGTCGGAGAGCCTCCACGGCGGGCCGGCTCTGCCGGTGTTCAGGCCGTTGGAGCACCTCTCGCAGGCGTTGCCCTCACTCGCACGCAGAGCCCCCGCACCTGCCGTCCGCCCCCGGTTGGCGACGGGTGCGAGTGGCCGTCGCTGTCCCAGGACTCGTGGCCGTGGGGCCTCCGCTCCTTCCTCCGTTCCCTTCCCTTACTGATCGATGAGGCGTTTAGGGCGCGTCGGAGGGGCTTCCCGGCGGGCCGGCTCTGCCGGTGTTCAGGCCGGCGTTGCACCTCTCCGCAGACGTTGCCCTCTCACTCGCACGCAGAGCCCCCGCACCTGCCGTCCGCCCCCGGTTGGCGATGGGTGCGAGTGGCCGTCGCTGTCCCAGGACTCGTGGCCGTGGGGCCTCCGCTCCTTCCTCCGTTCCCTTCCCTTACTGATCGATGAGGCGTTTAGGGCGCGTCGGAGGGGCTTCCCGGCGGGCCGGCTCTGCCGGTGTTCAGGCCGGCGTTGCACCTCTCCGCAGACGTTGCCCTCTCACTCGCACGCAGAGCCCCCGCACCTGCCGTCCGCCCCCGGTTGGCGATGGGTGCGAGTGGCCGTCGCTGTCCCAGGACTCGTGGCCGTGGGGCCTCCGCTCCTTCCTCCGTTCCCTTCCCTTACTGATCGATGAGGCGTTTAGGGCGCGTCGGAGGGGCTTCCCGGCGGGCCGGCTCTGCCGGTGTTCAGGCCGGCGTTGCACCTCTCCGCAGACGTTGCCCTCTCACTCGCACGCAGAGCCCCCGCACCTGCCGTCCGCCCCCGGCTGGCGATGGGTGCGAGTGGCCGTCGCTGTCCCAGGACTCGTGGCCGTGGGGCCTCCGCTCCTTCCTCCTTTCCCTTCCCTTACTGATCGATGAGGCCTTTCGGGTCGCGTCGGAGAGGGCCCTCGGCGGGCCGGCTCTTCTGTGCTCCCCGTAATAGGGAGTCACGGCAGTGTCCGGTGTTCAGGCAGGGTGGTCTCCTTTCCAATTCGCTTCCCGTTGCATGCGAAGTGGTGTCCTGCACCCCCCCCGAGCGAAGGGGGCCGCGATGGCGGCAGTGTCGTCCTCCCCTGC
>NW_027439592.1:20000-33468 GCF_964188355.1 Buteo buteo
CCCCGCCCGGTACTCCGGGGCAGTACCGGTACCCCCGCCCAGTACTCCGGGGTGCTACCCGTAACCCCCACCTGTACTCCTTCCTTGGTTGTACCCGTATACCCCCGCCCGGTACTCCGGGGCAGTACCCGCATACCCCCGCCCGGTACTCCGGGGCAGTACCGGTACCCCCGCCCGGTACTCCGGGGTGCTACCCGTAACCCCCACCTGTACTCCTTCCTTGGTAGTACCCGTATACCCCCGCCCGGTACTCCGGGGCAGTACCCGCATACCCCCGCCCGGTACTCCGGGGAAGTACCCATATACCTCCACCCGGTACTCCGGGGCAGTACCCGCATACCCCCGCCCGGTACTCTGGGGCAGTACCCGTATGCCCCCGCCCGGTACTCCGGGGTACTACCCGTAACCCCCACCTGTGCTCCTTCGTAGTACCCGTATACCCCCGTCCTGTACTCCTTGGTAGTACCCGTATACCGCCGCCCGGTACCCCGGGGTAGTACCCGTGTACCCCCGTCAGTACTCCGGGGCAGTACCGGTACCCCCGCCCGGTACGCCGGGGGAAAAACTGCTGTCCCTACGGGCGCGCGAGTTTAGACCCAGCCTTCCTACCCGACCCTCCGCCTTACGCCCGGTGTCCCCAGGCGACGTTCCGGGATAGAACCCGTTCCCCCACCAGTACTCTGGGCCCGTGGCGGAACCCTTTGTGATGCGCCGGAGTTCTACCTGCTGTCCCTACGGGCACGCGGCGATGGATCCCGGCCCCCCATCCTGACCCTCCAGGGTAGGCCCGGCCACCCTACCTGACCCTCCGGGGTCAGCCCGGTATCCCTACCCGACGCTCCGGGGTAGGCCTGGCGCCCCTACCTCATCCTCCGGGGTAGTACCCGTACCCCTACCGGTGCTCCGGGATACACCTGCTGTCCCTACAGGCGCTCCGGGGTAGGCCCGGCCACCCTACCTGACCCTCTGGGGTCAGCCCGGTGTCCCTACCCGACGCTCCGGGGTACGCCTGGCGCCCCTACCTCATGCTCCGGGGTAGTACCGGTACCCCTACCGGTGCTCCGGGGTACACCTGCTGTCCCTACAGGCGCTCCGGGGTAGGCCCGGCCACCCTACCTGACCCTCCGGGGTCAGCCCGGTATCCCTACCCGACGCTCCGGGGTAGGCCTGGCGCCCCTACCTCATCCTCCGGGGTAGTGCCGGTACCCCTGCCGGTGCTCCGGGGTACACCTGCGGTCCCTACAGGCGCTCCGGGGTAGGCCCAGCCACCCTACCTGACCCTCTGGGGTCAGCCCGGTATCCCTACCCGACGCTCCGGGGTAGGCCTGGCGCCCCTACCTCATCCTCCGGGGTAGTACCCGTACCCCTACCGGTGCTCCGGGATACACCTGCTGTCCCTACAGGCGCTCCGGGGTAGGCCCGGCCACCCTACCTGACCCTCCGGGGTCAGCCCGGTGTCCCTACCCGACGCTCCGGGGTACGCCTGGCGCCCCTACCTCATGCTCCGGGGTAGTGCCGGTACCCCTACCGGTGCTCCGGGGTACACCTGCGGTCCCTACAGGCGCTCCGGGGTAGGCCCGGCCACCCTACCTGACCCTCCGGGGTCAGCCCGGTATCCCTACCCGACGCTCCGGGGTAGGCCTGGCGCCCCTACCTCATCCTCCGGGGTAGTGCCGGTACCCCTGCCGGTGCTCCGGGGTACACCTGCGGTCCCTACAGGCGCTCCGGGGTAGGCCCGGCCACCCTACCTGACCCTCCGGGGTCAGCCCGGTATCCCTACCCGACGCTCCGGGGTAGGCCTGGCGCCCCTACCTCATCCTCCGGGGTAGTACCCGTACCCCTACCGGTGCTCCGGGATACACCTGCGGTCCCTACAGGCGCTCCGGGGTAGGCCCGGCCACCCTACCTGACCCTCTGGGGTCAGCCCGGTGTCCCTACCCGACGCTCCGGGGTAGGCCTGGCGCCCCTACCTCATCCTCCGGGGTAGTGCCGGTACCCCTGCCGGTGCTCCGGGGTACACCTGCGGTCCCTACAGGCGCTCCGGGGTAGGCCCGGCCACCCTACCTGACCCTCCGGGGTCAGCCCGGTATCCCTACCCGACGCTCCGGGGTAGGCCTGGCGCCCCTACCTCATCCTCCGGGGTAGTGCCGGTACCCCTGCCGGTGCTCCGGGGTACACCTGCGGTCCCTACAGGCGCTCCGGGGTAGGCCCGGCCACCCTACCTGACCCTCCGGGGTCAGCCCGGTATCCCTACCCGACGCTCCGGGGTAGGCCTGGCGCCCCTACCTCATCCTCCGGGGTAGTGCCGGTACCCCTGCCGGTGCTCCGGGGTACACCTGCGGTCCCTACAGGCGCTCCGGGGTAGGCCCGGCCACCCTACCTGACCCTCCGGGGTCAGCCCGGTATCCCTACCCGACGCTCCGGGGTACGCCTGGCGCCCCTACCTCATCCTCCGGGGTAGTGCCGGTACCCCTGCCGGTGCTCCGGGGTACACCTGCGGTCCCTACAGGCGCTCCGGGGTAGGCCCGGCCACCCTACCTGACCCTCCGGGGTCAGCCCGGTATCCCTACCCGACGCTCCGGGGTAGGCCTGGCGCCCCTACCTCATCCTCCGGGGTAGTGCCGGTACCCCTGCCGGTGCTCCGGGGTACACCTGCGGTCCCTACAGGCGCTCCGGGGTAGGCCCGGCCACCCTACCTGACCCTCCGGGGTCAGCCCGGTATCCCTACCCGACGCTCCGGGGTAGGCCTGGCGCCCCTACCTCATCCTCCGGGGTAGTGCCGGTACCCCTGCCGGTGCTCCGGGGTACACCTGCGGTCCCTACAGGCGCTCCGGGGTAGGCCCGGCCACCCTACCTGACCCTCTGGGGTCAGCCCGGTGTCCCTACCCGACGCTCCGGGGTAGGCCTGGCGCCCCTACCTCATCCTCCGGGGTAGTGCCGGTACCCCTGCCGGTGCTCCGGGGTACACCTGCGGTCCCTACAGGCGCTCCGGGGTAGGCCCGGCCACCCTACCTGACCCTCCGGGGTCAGCCCGGTATCCCTACCCGACGCTCCGGGGTAGGCCTGGCGCCCCTACCTCATCCTCCGGGGTAGTGCCGGTACCCCTGCCGGTGCTCCGGGGTACACCTGCGGTCCCTACAGGCGCTCCGGGGTAGGCCCGGCCACCCTACCTGACCCTCTGGGGTCAGCCCGGTGTCCCTACCCGACGCTCCGGGGTAGGCCTGGCGCCCCTACCTCATCCTCCGGGGTAGTGCCGGTACCCCTGCCGGTGCTCCGGGGTACACCTGCGGTCCCTACAGGCGCTCCGGGGTAGGCCCGGCCACCCTACCTGACCCTCCGGGGTCAGCCCGGTATCCCTACCCGACGCTCCGGGGTAGGCCTGGCGCCCCTACCTCATCCTCCGGGGTAGTGCCGGTACCCCTGCCGGTGCTCCGGGGTACACCTGCGGTCCCTACAGGCGCTCCGGGGTAGGCCCGGCCACCCTACCTGACCCTCCGGGGTCAGCCCGGTGTCCCTACCCGACGCTCCGGGGTAGGCCTGGCGCCCCTACCTCATCCTCCGGGGTAGTGCCGGTACCCCTGCCGGTGCTCCGGGGTACACCTGCGGTCCCTACAGGCGCTCCGGGGTAGGCCCGGCCACCCTACCTGACCCTCCGGGGTCAGCCCGGTGTCCCTACCCGACGCTCCGGGGTAGGCCTGGCGCCCCTACCTCATCCTCCGGGGTAGTGCCGGTACCCCTGCCGGTGCTCCGGGGTACACCTGCGGTCCCTACAGGCGCTCCGGGGTAGGCCCGGCCACCCTACCTGACCCTCTGGGGTCATCCCGGTGTCCCTACCCGACGCTCCGGGGTAGGCCTGGCGCCCCTACCTCATCCTCCGGGGTAGTGCTGGTACCCCTACCGGTGCTCCGGGGTACACCTGCGGTCCCTACAGGCGCTCCGGGGTAGGCCCGGCCACCCTACCTGACTTTCTGGGGGTCAGCCCGGTATCCCTACCTGATGCTCCGGGGTAGTCCTGGCCTCCTTACCTGTGTCTCCGGGTAAACCTGGCCACGCTGCAGGGTCGGCCTGCACTCCCTGGCCGCGCTACGGGCCGGTCCTGATTAGTGTATTAAGACCGCTCCGCGATTCCACTTTCTTAAAATTTATTGTGTCTGACAGCTTGTCTTTTACCACGCACGCAGGCAGGCAGGCAGGCAGGCAGGCACGCGTCAAAAACGTGAGAGCAAAGCGTTACCCACAGTCGGAGTACTTTATCGGTAACGACTTCTTCGGGAAGAGGCGCCGACGCTGCTCTCTCGTCTCTGTACGAGTCGGTGGCCGTCCGGGTACCGCGTGGCACCGTTGGCGTGGGATCCGCTCCTAAACGAATACAGAAGAATCGATACGCTATGAATCGTCATCGATTGAAGTTATTAACAGTTGACGAGCGATGCTGGATTGTATCGTTTATGGAGCGTCACCTACCGACTGATTTAGCGCTACGCGGTAATACGCTTTCTGGCAGTTCCTTAAATAACAAAACTCATTCGTTCACGCACGCTAGGTGTGCGTCCCTTCGTTAATAGCCGGAGAAGGAATACGTACGTACGTACGTACGTACCTACCAGCGGATCGTCACGGATTGAATATGACTCGATTAGTAGTCACCAGTATTATAAATTACCGACTCCTAAAGTCTGATTGCGGCACTCCTTTAGGACCTTGCGACGCTCTTGGTTAACGTTAGCGTTCTCCGGCCCCTGCGTTATCGCGCATTAACTGTTCATTGGCCTCCGAGGGACGGCGGTCTCGCAGGCCTCTGAAGAAAGCCAGTCGGCTGCCTGACAAGCGGTCCCTGTGGCCGAGGCCGACTTAGCCGAGCATCCTCGGAGACGACGAGCTCGCGTGGCCGCCGTGCCGGCTGACCGGCCCACCCCGGGGCCGTTTCCCCCCCGCTCCCGTCGCCGAAGGAGCGCGCCCCCCGCCACCGCCTAAGGCCGCTGGGACCTTCCTCACCGCTCGAACGCATCCCGCCGGCGACGGAGCCGCTGATGCCCCTCTGTCGGAAGCGCGGCGCGCCTCTCCGGCAGCCCTGGCTGGGGCCCTGGAGCCCCAGGTCTCTGCCCAGGCCGAGGCACGCGGCTGCTGCTTTGCCAGGGACGGGTCCGACCGGGAGCCGAGCGCATCGCCCGTAGGCAGGCACGGGCGCAGGCCGGACGTCGAAGCGGCCGACCACCCGGGCTGTAACAGAGAAAGCGGCGTTAGCGACACCGTTACAAATCTTTCTCATTTCCACCTGCGTGCGCGCCCGCACCCCGCCAAAACAGGCCCCCGGCCCGAACGCCCACCGCCTGCTGCTGCAGCCGCTCACCCGCCCTTAGACACACGCACGCGCACGCACGCACTGCCCCCCCCCATTCGAGTCCCCGCCCCAAACACCTCCCGCCCGCCACCGCACCCACTCGCACGGGGCTACACACGTGCGCACCCCCCCCCCCGCAACCGGCCCCCCCCAGCCCAAACCCTCCACCCGCTGCCCCGCTCACAGTCGTGCGCTCAAAACGCACACGCGCGCAGCCCCCCCCCCCCCCCGCCCGAAACAGGGCCCCGGGCCGACACCCCCCACCCCCGTCACCCCGGGCCCGCCGCTGCACGCACACACACACCGCCCCCCCGCCCTCCCGCCACGCAGTTCGCGCCGAGCCTGGCTGCCCCTGCTCCCCCCTTCCGCCACCAGGCTTGCCGCCCCCGGTGGTGGAAGGCGGGAGACTTTAGGACCCTGCGGCGTCCCTGCCGGCTCCGTGCCCGGGCGGGAGAGGGGAGCCCCCCCGGTGCCCTGCCGTCTCTAAACCCCAGCTGCCGAGTCCCTATCCTGCCGCACCCGTGGCCCCGCTCCCGCCTTTCTTTCTCAGCCAGCCACGCACTCGCCCTGCTCCACTCCCGCCCGCCCCCGCCGCGGGGGGAAAACTAAAGGACCGGGGGGGTGGGACGGGGACGGGGACGGGGGAGAGAAGTAAAAAAAATAAAACTCCAACCGATCCAAACAGAAGCCTTCTCCGAAAAGACACACCGTCCCCCCTCGCCAGCCTGCCTCTGCGCCAGGCTCCCCGCCTGCTCGCCAGCCGCTCTCGCCCTGCTCCACTCCCGCCCGCCCCCGCCGCGGGGGGAAAACTAAACGACCGGGGGGGGGGGGGACGGGGACGGGGACGGGGACGGGGGAGAGAAGTAAAAAAAATAAAACTCCAACCGATCCAAACAGAAGCCTTCTCCGAAAAGACACACCGTCCCCCCTCGCCAGCCTGCCTCTGCGCCAGGCTCCCCGCCTGCTCGCCAGCCGCTCTCGCCCTGCTCCATTCCTGCCCGCCCCCGCCGCGGGGGGAAAACTAAACGACCGGGGGGGGGGGGGACGGGGACGGGGACGGGGACGGGGGAGAGAAGTAAAAAAAATAAAACTCCAACCGATCCAAACAGAAGCCTTCTCCGAAAAGACACACCGTCCCCCCTCGCCAGCCTGCCTCTGCGCCAGGCTCCCCGCCTGCTCGCCAGCCGCTCTCGCCCTGCTCCACTCCTGCCCGCCCCCGCCGCGGGGGGAAAACTAAACGACCGGGGGGGGGGGGACGGGGACGGGGACGGGGACGGGGGAGAGAAGTAAAAAAAATAAAACTCCAACCGATCCAAACAGAAGCCTTCTCCGAAAAGACACACCGTCCCCCCTCGCCAGCCTACCTCTGCGCCAGGCTCCCCGCCTGCTCGCCAGCCGCTCTCGCCCCCCCTCTTTTCTAGCCTCCTTTCCCCGCCGCTGCTGCCGCCGCGACTGAGCAGCAGACCGTTGCCGTGGCGGGAAACACCACAGTTTCCGGGGGCCCCGTTGCCGGGCTGCAGACCACCCCACCCAGCCACCCGCCCCCCAACCCCCCGTCTCCAGGGCGCCGGAAAGTCTGTGATCGGGTGGGGCCGGGGGAGGGGGGGGGGGGGGGGGGCTGCACCTACTGGCCTGCAGGTCCGGGACTGCAGCGCGGGGAGGGAGGGGGAGCACACCGGTGCAGGGGTGCGTGTAGCTGTGTGTGCCTGCGTCGCGTTCTGTGTGTGTGTGTGTGTGTGTGTGCGCGCGCCTCTGAGCGCGCGTGTGTCACCGGGGGGGGGGGGGTGGCAGTGCCTGCAGGATCGCAGATATGTATTTTAAAGTATTTATTTTATGAAAAAAAAGGAAAACGTCAAAAAAACACCAAAAAAAAACAGGCGGGGGGGGGGAGAAAAATTAAAAACAACCCCCCAAAAAAAGCCCAAGACCGCAAAAACCAAAACCAAAAGTCGGCGAGCACCCAGCAGCGCCGGGACCCGAACCTGAACCTGGCAAGGGGCTACCAGTCCTGAAGGCACCCAGTGAACAGCGAACTCGCGCCGGGGAGCCGGGCAGTTTGTGCCGGGGGCTGCCACCTCTGCCCGGACCCCGCCGACAGAATATGGTTGGGGGGGGGGGGGGCAGCAGCGGAGCAGAGGGGCTGGCTGGTGTGGTGAAGCTGGCAAGTGCCTGGCAGCCACCGGCTCGGAATAGGTGCGTGCACGTGCATGAGAACGACGAGGGTGGGGGGGGGGGGTGTGTGTGTCAGGAAACAAAAATTATTTTGAAAACTGGTTGTCGTTAATATTGTATTAATATTTCCCGCCGGAATCAATAAAGGTGAAATAACTCTTGCATCAGACAGTACGTTTAAACGTGCTCCCTTGGTGTAGAAGTGGTTCAAACTCGGGAAGGGGAGGGGGAAAGAAATGCCGTCCGGGAGAACCGGGAGAGGGTGGCCCTTTTAATCAGATTTGCTAAAATCTCAAAAGAAAGGAAAAAAAAAAAAAAACCGAAAAAAACGAACCAAAAACAGGCGCACCTGCCCCCCCCGCCCCCCCCCGCCCAAGGGGCACCGAACGGCTGCCAGGTCTACCCGGCTCCGCGGGCGGCCGCCAGGTCTACCCGGCTCCGGAGGCCGGCGCGGCCGCCGGCGGCGCCCGGAGGACGCGGGGTGTCGCTGCCGCAGCGGCCGGTGAAAAGGGCCGCCAGGTCTACCCGGCTCCGCGGGCGGCCGCCAGGTCTACCCGGCTCCGGAGGCCGGCGCGGCCGCCGGCGGCGCCCGGAGGACGCGGGGTGTCGCTGCCGCAGCGGCCGGTGAAAAGGGCCGCCAGGTCTACCCGGCTCCGCGGGCGGCCGCCAGGTCTACCCGGCTCCGGAGGCCGGCGCGGCCGCCGGCGGCGCCCGGAGGACGCGGGGTGTCGCTGCCGCAGCGGCCGGTGAAAAGGGCCGCCAGGTCTACCCGGCTCCGCGGGCGGCCGCCAGGTCTACCCGGCTCCGGAGGCCGGCGCGGCCGCCGGCGGCGCCCGGAGGACGCGGGGTGTCGCTGCCGCAGCGGCCGGTGAAAAGGGCTGCCAGGTCTACCCGGCTCCGCGGGCGGCCGCCAGGTCTACCCGGCTCCGGAGGCCGGCGCGGCCGCCGGCGGCGCCCGGAGGACGCGGGGTGTCGCTGCCGCAGCGGCCGGTGAAAAGAGCCGCCAGGTCTACCCGGCTCCGCGGGCGGCCGCCAGGTCTACCCGGCTCCGGAGGCCGGCGCGGCCGCCGGCGGCGCCCGGAGGACGCGGGGTGTCGCTGCCGCAGCGGCCGGTGAAAAGAGCCGCCAGGTCTACCCGGCTCCGCGGGCGGCCGCCAGGTCTACCCGGCTCCGGAGGCCGGCGCGGCCGCCGGCGGCGCCCGGAGGACGCGGGGTGTCGCTGCCGCAGCGGCCGGTGAAAAGAGCCGCCAGGTCTACCCGGCTCCGGCGGGACTTAGCCGCATTTCGGGGGCGGGGAGGTAGACCTGATAGCCCCGCCACTTTCTCGGAGCTGGCCAAGGGGTCGCTGTTTTTCGCTGCCTCCAGTTACGTCATCGTAAAAGTCGGTGTCATTGGCGGGTCTCCCCGGTGGGCAGGGACGGCACTCTTGGAGCCGGCCGGGGGCGGGGACGTGATCTCCCGTACTATAGGAGGTAGTGGTGACTCGTGCACGGAGCAGCGCTAGTGAGCGGCTGCAAGGCTTACGGCTCAGCCGGCGAAGTGGAGCGCTGGGCGGCCGTTGTGGTGGTGGTTTTGCCTGGTGGTTCGGCTCGTTTTCTGTCTGTTCGGCCGGTTGGTCTCTCCCGGTGTTTTCCAAGTAAGCCAGCCGGGCGCCTGCGAGGGTCTGGCAGGCTGGCGGTGGCTGTTGACCCGAGTGGTGCGAGAGGTGCAAAGGTGGATTCCGCAGGGCATAGCCCGGTGGCCGGCGGCGGCCACCGGCACTCGAACGCTGGAAGACCGGGTGGAGCCGAGCCTGCCTCGGCTTTCCCCCGGCCCCGGAGGGCCCGATGATGGCAAAGGTGGAGCGCTGGTATATGCGAGGGCAGCTGCCCGTGAGCATCCAGCCCGCCGCGGCTGCCGCCGCCTCCTGAGGGCCTGGTGATGGGCGGGCGAGGTGGCGGCACCTCGTCCTTTGACTCTGGCCTTAAGCTGGAGCGGGCAGAGCGGCAGCCGGTCCCGGTGGCTGGCAGCTGGATGCAGACGGCTGGGGGTTCTCGTGCGTGCCGCAGCTTCCCCCCAGCCCCCGAGGGCCCGATGATGGCACAGGTGAGAGGCCGCAGCGCCTCGTCCTGTTTTTGCCGGCATGAGCCACGCGTGGGCGGCCTGTGGTGTCCGGCCTGCCCCGGCTTGCCTGGTTGCAGGAGGGCTCGGTGGAAAGGTCTGCAGCGCTGTACCGGGTTTAGAGGTGGCGGCACCTCATCGCGTTTTCTCCGGCCTTAAGCTGGAGCCCATGCACGAATTGGGCAGAGTGCAAGCGGCAGCCGGTCCCGGTGGCTGGCAGCCGGATGCAGACGGCTGGGGGTTCTCGTGCGTGCCGCAGCTTCCCCCCAGCCCCCGAGGGCCCGATGATGGCACAGGTGAGAGGCCGCAGCGCCTCGTCCTGTTTCTGCCGGCATGAGCCACGCGTGGGCGGCCTGTGGTGTCCGGCCTGCCCCGGCTTGCCTGGTTGCAGGAGGGCTCGGTGGAAAGGTCTGCAGCGCTGTACCGGGTTAGAGGTGGCGGCACCTCATCGCGTTTTCTCCGGCCTTAAGCTGGAGCCCATGCACGAATTGGGCAGAGTGCAAGCGGCAGCCGGTCCCGGTGGCTGGCAGCCGGATGCAGACGGCTGGGGGTTCTCGTGCGTGCCGCAGCTTCCCCCCAGCCCCCAAGGGCCCGATGATGGCACAGGTGAGAGGCCGCAGCGCCTCGTCCTGTTTCTGCCGGCATGAGCCACGCGTGGGCGGCCTGTGGTGTCCGGCCTGCCCCGGCTTGCCTGGTTGCAGGAGGGCTCGGTGGAAAGGTCTGCAGCGCTGTACCGGGTTAGAGGTGGCGGCACCTCATCGCGTTTTCTCCGGCCTTAAGCTGGAGCCCGCGAAGCGGGAAGAAAAGTGCGGCTGTACCTGGTGGCTGGCAAGTCGAACGCAGGCGGCTGGGGTTGTCTCGCTTCTGTGGCATTCCCCCAGGCCCCGAACACCCGTGCGCGGCATGGGTCCAGGTGCCTTTTTTTTCCCCGACGGCAAGCGGTTGCCTGTGGGGCGGGCAAAGACCGGCAGCCGGTGGCGGTTGCCGGCACTCGAACGCTGGAGGAGCTGGGGGAGTTGAGCCTGCTGTGGCCATCCCCCGGTCCCGTTACCTTCCTCAAGGGAATCGTTGTCTGGAGCCGGGTGGCCCGTGGCACCTCCCGCTCCACGATTTGACTGATCCAGACCCACAGGCAGCGCCCGCTGAGGCGTCCTCGGGTGCGTCGGAGAGCCTCCACGGCGGGCCGGCTCTGCCGGTGTTCAGGCCGTTGGAGCACCTCTCGCAGGCGTTGCCCTCACTCGCACGCAGAGCCCCCGCACCTGCCGTCCGCCCCCGGTTGGCGACGGGTGCGAGTGGCCGTCGCTGTCCCAGGACTCGTGGCCGTGGGGCCTCCGCTCCTTCCTCCGTTCCCTTCCCTTACTGATCGATGAGGCGTTTAGGGCGCGTCGGAGGGGCTTCCCGGCGGGCCGGCTCTGCCGGTGTTCAGGCCGGCGTTGCACCTCTCCGCAGACGTTGCCCTCTCACTCGCACGCAGAGCCCCCGCACCTGCCGTCCGCCCCCGGTTGGCGATGGGTGCGAGTGGCCGTCGCTGTCCCAGGACTCGTGGCCGTGGGGCCTCCGCTCCTTCCTCCGTTCCCTTCCCTTACTGATCGATGAGGCGTTTAGGGCGCGTCGGAGGGGCTTCCCGGCGGGCCGGCTCTGCCGGTGTTCAGGCCGGCGTTGCACCTCTCCGCAGACGTTGCCCTCTCACTCGCACGCAGAGCCCCCGCACCTGCCGTCCGCCCCCGGTTGGCGATGGGTGCGAGTGGCCGTCGCTGTCCCAGGACTCGTGGCCGTGGGGCCTCCGCTCCTTCCTCCGTTCCCTTCCCTTACTGATCGATGAGGCGTTTAGGGCGCGTCGGAGGGGCTTCCCGGCGGGCCGGCTCTGCCGGTGTTCAGGCCGGCGTTGCACCTCTCCGCAGACGTTGCCCTCTCACTCGCACGCAGAGCCCCCGCACCTGCCGTCCGCCCCCGGCTGGCGATGGGTGCGAGTGGCCGTCGCTGTCCCAGGACTCGTGGCCGTGGGGCCTCCGCTCCTTCCTCCTTTCCCTTCCCTTACTGATCGATGAGGCCTTTCGGGTCGCGTCGGAGAGGGCCCTCGGCGGGCCGGCTCTTCTGTGCTCCCCGTAATAGGGAGTCACGGCAGTGTCCGGTGTTCAGGCAGGGTGGTCTCCTTTCCAATTCGCTTCCCGTTGCATGCGAAGTGGTGTCCTGCACCCCCCCCGAGCGAAGGGGGCCGCGATGGCGGCAGTGTCGTCCTCCCCTGCTCAGCGGGGTTCCTCGGGCTTCTTTACTGAACCGGGCTGTGTGACGGCCGCGTGGCCCCGCGAGCCCTCAGATGTCCTGAAACACGCGAGGCGCCGGTGCTGGCCTCGGTCCGGGTACCCGCAGGTGCCGGCCGTGAGCAGCGCTGGGCGGTGGGGCGGCTGAGCCAAAGAAACGGGGAAAAAAGGCGAGTGTGGGCTGCACCTGCCCGGGTGGGCCCCGAGGCGTGCCGCGGGCGGCAGGGGGGCGTCCCCCTCCGCCGCTGCCGTCTCTGATGCTTTTCGTGCCGCTCCCCCGCCTGCTGCAGAGCGAGCCGCCCTGGCAGAGGGCCTTGGTCCTGGGGTCGTGCCCGTCTCGGCGGGTCGCTGTCTCCTCTAGCACGTCCGGTGCTCCCGCGGCAGGGGGGTGAGTCCCTCTCCCCCTCCCGCCGATCGCCTGCGATCTGCAGCCGGCCCGGCTTCGGGGGCGGGTCAGCCCCAGCCGGCCGGTGCCGCGCGGAGCGGGCGCGTGGCCGCGTGTGTCCCCGTCTCGCGGGAGACGGCAGCGCGGTGCTGCGCGTGAGAAAAGAGCTGCGCAGCGGTCCCGGCTCCTTGCCCGCGGCGGCGCGGGAAGGGCCGGCCGCCGGGGTCGGTTGGGCGACGCCTCTCTGGGGATGGGCGCCGCCGACCCTGCCCAGGTGCCTGGTTCGCGGTCGCCGCTGCCGGTGCCGCTGCTGCCATGCCGCCACCGTCGCGTCCGTGATGCCACTCCCGCGGGTCGGAGCGGTGAAAGAGCCGGGGCGGTCAGGGTTGGCAGAGCGCGCCGGTGGGCCGGGCGTCCGCGCGTGCACCGCGGGTGGCGGCTACCTGGTTGATCCTGCCAGTAGCATATGCTTGTCTCAAAGCTTAAGCCATGCATGTCTAAGTACACACGGGCGGTACAGTGAAACTGCGAATGGCTCATTAAATCAGTTATGGTTCCTTTGGTCGCTCCTCTCCCACTCCTTGGATAACTGTGGTAATTCTAGAGCTAATACATGCCGACGAGCGCCGACCTCCGGGGACGCGTGCATTTATCAGACCAAAACCAACCCGGGCCCGCCCGGCAGCTTTGGTGACTCTAGATAACCTCGAGCCGATCGCACGCCCCCGCGGCGGCGACGACCCATTCGAATGTCTGCCCTATCAACTTTCGATGGTACTGTCTGTGCCTACCATGGTGACCACGGGTGACGGGGAATCAGGGTTCGATTCCGGAGAGGGAGCCTGAGAAACGGCTACCACATCCAAGGAAGGCAGCAGGCGCGCAAATTACCCACTCCCGACCCGGGGAGGTAGTGACGAAAAATAACAATACAGGACTCTTTCGAGGCCCTGTAATTGGAATGAGCGCACTTTAAATCCTTGAGCGAGGATCCATTGGAGGGCAAGTCTGGTGCCAGCAGCCGCGGTAATTCCAGCTCCAATAGCGTATCTTAAAGTTGCTGCAGTTAAAAAGCTCGTAGTTGGATCTTGGGATCGAGCTGGCGGTCCGCCGCGAGGCGAGTCACCGCCTGTCCCAGCCCCTGCCTCTCGGCGCCCCCTCGATGCTCTTAGCTGAGTGTCCCGCGGGGCCCGAAGCGTTTACTTTGAG
>NW_027439593.1:0-33030 GCF_964188355.1 Buteo buteo
GTTATGGTTAGGGTTAGGGGTTAGGGGTTAGGGGTTAGGCTTAGGGTTAGCGTTACGGTTAGGGGTTAGGGGTTAGGGTTAGGGCTAAGGTTAGGGTTAGGGTTAGGGTTAGGGTTAGGGCTAGGGTTAGGGTTAGGGTTAGGGTTACGGCTAGGGTTAGGGTTAGGGTTAGGTTAGGCTTAGGGTTAGGAGTTAGGGTTAGGGTTTCTATTAGGTTAGTTTTAAGGGCTAAGGTTAGTTTTAGGGTTAAGGTTGGGTTAGGGTTAGGATTAGGGTTAGGGTACGACTTAGGGCTAGGGTTAGGGCTAGGGTTAGGGTTAGGGTTAGGGTTAGGGTTTAGGGTTATGGTTAGGGTTAGGGGTTAGGGGTTAGGGGTTAGGCTTAGGGTTAGCGTTACGGTTAGGGGTTAGGGGTTAGGCTTAGGGCTAAGGTTAGGGTTAGGGTTAGGGTTAGGGTTAGGGCTAGGGTTAGGGTTAGGGTTAGGGTTACGGCTAGGGTTAGGGTTAGGGTTAGGTTAGGCTTAGGGTTAGGAGTTAGGGTTAGGGTTTCTATTAGGTTAGTTTTAAGGGCTAAGGTTAGTTTTAGGGTTAAGGTTGGGTTAGGGTTAGGATTAGGGTTAGGGTACGACTTAGGGCTAGGGTTAGGGCTAGGGTTAGGGTTAGGGTTAGGGTTAGGGTTTAGGGTTATGGTTAGGGTTAGGGGTTAGGGGTTAGGGGTTAGGCTTAGGGTTAGCGTTACGGTTAGGGGTTAGGGGTTAGGGTTAGGGCTAAGGTTAGGGTTAGGGTTAGGGTTAGGGTTAGGGCTAGGGTTAGGGTTAGGGTTAGGGTTACGGCTAGGGTTAGGGTTAGGGTTAGGTTAGGCTTAGGGTTAGGAGTTAGGGTTAGGGTTTCTATTAGGTTAGTTTTAAGGGCTAAGGTTAGTTTTAGGGTTAAGGTTGGGTTAGGGTTAGGATTAGGGTTAGGGTACGACTTAGGGCTAGGGTTAGGGCTAGGGTTAGGGTTAGGGTTAGGGTTAGGGTTTAGGGTTATGGTTAGGGTTAGGGGTTAGGGGTTAGGGGTTAGGCTTAGGGTTAGCGTTACGGTTAGGGGTTAGGGGTTAGGCTTAGGGCTAAGGTTAGGGTTAGGGTTAGGGTTAGGGTTAGGGCTAGGGTTAGGGTTAGGGTTAGGGTTACGGCTAGGGTTAGGGTTAGGGTTAGGTTAGGCTTAGGGTTAGGAGTTAGGGTTAGGGTTTCTATTAGGTTAGTTTTAAGGGCTAAGGTTAGTTTTAGGGTTAAGGTTGGGTTAGGGTTAGGATTAGGGTTAGGGTACGACTTAGGGCTAGGGTTAGGGCTAGGGTTAGGGTTAGGGTTAGGGTTAGGGTTTAGGGTTATGGTTAGGGTTAGGGGTTAGGGGTTAGGCTTAGGGTTAGCGTTACGGTTAGGGGTTAGGGGTTAGGCTTAGGGCTAAGGTTAGGGTTAGGGTTAGGGTTAGGGTTAGGGCTAGGGTTAGGGTTAGGGTTAGGGTTACGGCTAGGGTTAGGGTTAGGGTTAGGTTAGGCTTAGGGTTAGGAGTTAGGGTTAGGGTTTCTATTAGGTTAGTTTTAAGGGCTAAGGTTAGTTTTAGGGTTAAGGTTGGGTTAGGGTTAGGATTAGGGTTAGGGTACGACTTAGGGCTAGGGTTAGGGCTAGGGTTAGGGTTAGGGTTAGGGTTAGGGTTTAGGGTTATGGTTAGGGTTAGGGGTTAGGGGTTAGGGGTTAGGCTTAGGGTTAGCGTTACGGTTAGGGGTTAGGGGTTAGGGTTAGGGCTAAGGTTAGGGTTAGGGTTAGGGTTAGGGTTAGGGCTAGGGTTAGGGTTAGGGTTAGGGTTACGGCTAGGGTTAGGGTTAGGGTTAGGTTAGGCTTAGGGTTAGGAGTTAGGGTTAGGGTTTCTATTAGGTTAGTTTTAAGGGCTAAGGTTAGTTTTAGGGTTAAGGTTGGGTTAGGGTTAGGATTAGGGTTAGGGTACGACTTAGGGCTAGGGTTAGGGCTAGGGTTAGGGTTAGGGTTAGGGTTAGGGTTTAGGGTTATGGTTAGGGTTAGGGGTTAGGGGTTAGGGGTTAGGCTTAGGGTTAGCGTTACGGTTAGGGGTTAGGGGTTAGGGTTAGGGCTAAGGTTAGGGTTAGGGTTAGGGTTAGGGTTAGGGCTAGGGTTAGGGTTAGGGTTAGGGTTACGGCTAGGGTTAGGGTTAGGGTTAGGTTAGGCTTAGGGTTAGGAGTTAGGGTTAGGGTTTCTATTAGGTTAGTTTTAAGGGCTAAGGTTAGTTTTAGGGTTAAGGTTGGGTTAGGGTTAGGATTAGGGTTAGGGTACGACTTAGGGCTAGGGTTAGGGCTAGGGTTAGGGTTAGGGTTAGGGTTAGGGTTTAGGGTTATGGTTAGGGTTAGGGGTTAGGGGTTAGGGGTTAGGCTTAGGGTTAGCGTTACGGTTAGGGGTTAGGGGTTAGGGTTAGGGCTAAGGTTAGGGTTAGGGTTAGGGTTAGGGTTAGGGCTAGGGTTAGGGTTAGGGTTAGGGTTACGGCTAGGGTTAGGGTTAGGGTTAGGTTAGGCTTAGGGTTAGGAGTTAGGGTTAGGGTTTCTATTAGGTTAGTTTTAAGGGCTAAGGTTAGTTTTAGGGTTAAGGTTGGGTTAGGGTTAGGATTAGGGTTAGGGTACGACTTAGGGCTAGGGTTAGGGCTAGGGTTAGGGTTAGGGTTAGGGTTAGGGTTTAGGGTTATGGTTAGGGTTAGGGGTTAGGGGTTAGGGGTTAGGCTTAGGGTTAGCGTTACGGTTAGGGGTTAGGGGTTAGGGTTAGGGCTAAGGTTAGGGTTAGGGTTAGGGTTAGGGTTAGGGCTAGGGTTAGGGTTAGGGTTAGGGTTACGGCTAGGGTTAGGGTTAGGGTTAGGTTAGGCTTAGGGTTAGGAGTTAGGGTTAGGGTTTCTATTAGGTTAGTTTTAAGGGCTAAGGTTAGTTTTAGGGTTAAGGTTGGGTTAGGGTTAGGATTAGGGTTAGGGTACGACTTAGGGCTAGGGTTAGGGCTAGGGTTAGGGTTAGGGTTAGGGTTAGGGTTTAGGGTTATGGTTAGGGTTAGGGGTTAGGGGTTAGGGGTTAGGCTTAGGGTTAGCGTTACGGTTAGGGGTTAGGGGTTAGGGTTAGGGCTAAGGTTAGGGTTAGGGTTAGGGTTAGGGTTAGGGCTAGGGTTAGGGTTAGGGTTAGGGTTACGGCTAGGGTTAGGGTTAGGGTTAGGTTAGGCTTAGGGTTAGGAGTTAGGGTTAGGGTTTCTATTAGGTTAGTTTTAAGGGCTAAGGTTAGTTTTAGGGTTAAGGTTGGGTTAGGGTTAGGATTAGGGTTAGGGTACGACTTAGGGCTAGGGTTAGGGCTAGGGTTAGGGTTAGGGTTAGGGTTAGGGTTTAGGGTTATGGTTAGGGTTAGGGGTTAGGGGTTAGGGGTTAGGCTTAGGGTTAGCGTTACGGTTAGGGGTTAGGGGTTAGGGTTAGGGCTAAGGTTAGGGTTAGGGTTAGGGTTAGGGTTAGGGCTAGGGTTAGGGTTAGGGTTAGGGTTACGGCTAGGGTTAGGGTTAGGGTTAGGTTAGGCTTAGGGTTAGGAGTTAGGGTTAGGGTTTCTATTAGGTTAGTTTTAAGGGCTAAGGTTAGTTTTAGGGTTAAGGTTGGGTTAGGGTTAGGATTAGGGTTAGGGTACGACTTAGGGCTAGGGTTAGGGCTAGGGTTAGGGTTAGGGTTAGGGTTAGGGTTTAGGGTTATGGTTAGGGTTAGGGGTTAGGGGTTAGGGGTTAGGCTTAGGGTTAGCGTTACGGTTAGGGGTTAGGGGTTAGGGTTAGGGCTAAGGTTAGGGTTAGGGTTAGGGTTAGGGTTAGGGCTAGGGTTAGGGTTAGGGTTAGGGTTACGGCTAGGGTTAGGGTTAGGGTTAGGTTAGGCTTAGGGTTAGGAGTTAGGGTTAGGGTTTCTATTAGGTTAGTTTTAAGGGCTAAGGTTAGTTTTAGGGTTAAGGTTGGGTTAGGGTTAGGATTAGGGTTAGGGTACGACTTAGGGCTAGGGTTAGGGCTAGGGTTAGGGTTAGGGTTAGGGTTAGGGTTTAGGGTTATGGTTAGGGTTAGGGGTTAGGGGTTAGGGGTTAGGCTTAGGGTTAGCGTTACGGTTAGGGGTTAGGGGTTAGGGTTAGGGCTAAGGTTAGGGTTAGGGTTAGGGTTAGGGTTAGGGCTAGGGTTAGGGTTAGGGTTAGGGTTACGGCTAGGGTTAGGGTTAGGGTTAGGTTAGGCTTAGGGTTAGGAGTTAGGGTTAGGGTTTCTATTAGGTTAGTTTTAAGGGCTAAGGTTAGTTTTAGGGTTAAGGTTGGGTTAGGGTTAGGATTAGGGTTAGGGTACGACTTAGGGCTAGGGTTAGGGCTAGGGTTAGGGTTAGGGTTAGGGTTAGGGTTTAGGGTTATGGTTAGGGTTAGGGGTTAGGGGTTAGGGGTTAGGCTTAGGGTTAGCGTTACGGTTAGGGGTTAGGGGTTAGGGTTAGGGCTAAGGTTAGGGTTAGGGTTAGGGTTAGGGTTAGGGCTAGGGTTAGGGTTAGGGTTAGGGTTACGGCTAGGGTTAGGGTTAGGGTTAGGTTAGGCTTAGGGTTAGGAGTTAGGGTTAGGGTTTCTATTAGGTTAGTTTTAAGGGCTAAGGTTAGTTTTAGGGTTAAGGTTGGGTTAGGGTTAGGATTAGGGTTAGGGTACGACTTAGGGCTAGGGTTAGGGCTAGGGTTAGGGTTAGGGTTAGGGTTAGGGTTTAGGGTTATGGTTAGGGTTAGGGGTTAGGGGTTAGGGGTTAGGCTTAGGGTTAGCGTTACGGTTAGGGGTTAGGGGTTAGGGTTAGGGCTAAGGTTAGGGTTAGGGTTAGGGTTAGGGTTAGGGCTAGGGTTAGGGTTAGGGTTAGGGTTACGGCTAGGGTTAGGGTTAGGGTTAGGTTAGGCTTAGGGTTAGGAGTTAGGGTTAGGGTTTCTATTAGGTTAGTTTTAAGGGCTAAGGTTAGTTTTAGGGTTAAGGTTGGGTTAGGGTTAGGATTAGGGTTAGGGTACGACTTAGGGCTAGGGTTAGGGCTAGGGTTAGGGTTAGGGTTAGGGTTAGGGTTTAGGGTTATGGTTAGGGTTAGGGGTTAGGGGTTAGGGGTTAGGCTTAGGGTTAGCGTTACGGTTAGGGGTTAGGGGTTAGGGTTAGGGCTAAGGTTAGGGTTAGGGTTAGGGTTAGGGTTAGGGCTAGGGTTAGGGTTAGGGTTAGGGTTACGGCTAGGGTTAGGGTTAGGGTTAGGTTAGGCTTAGGGTTAGGAGTTAGGGTTAGGGTTTCTATTAGGTTAGTTTTAAGGGCTAAGGTTAGTTTTAGGGTTAAGGTTGGGTTAGGGTTAGGATTAGGGTTAGGGTACGACTTAGGGCTAGGGTTAGGGCTAGGGTTAGGGTTAGGGTTAGGGTTAGGGTTTAGGGTTATGGTTAGGGTTAGGGGTTAGGGGTTAGGGGTTAGGCTTAGGGTTAGCGTTACGGTTAGGGGTTAGGGGTTAGGGTTAGGGCTAAGGTTAGGGTTAGGGTTAGGGTTAGGGTTAGGGCTAGGGTTAGGGTTAGGGTTAGGGTTACGGCTAGGGTTAGGGTTAGGGTTAGGTTAGGCTTAGGGTTAGGAGTTAGGGTTAGGGTTTCTATTAGGTTAGTTTTAAGGGCTAAGGTTAGTTTTAGGGTTAAGGTTGGGTTAGGGTTAGGATTAGGGTTAGGGTACGACTTAGGGCTAGGGTTAGGGCTAGGGTTAGGGTTAGGGTTAGGGTTAGGGTTTAGGGTTATGGTTAGGGTTAGGGGTTTAGGGGTTGGGGTTAGGCTTAGGGTTAGCGTTACGGTTAGGGGTTAGGGGTTAGGGTTAGGGCTAAGGTTAGGGTTAGGGTTAGGGTTAGGGTTAGGGCTAGGGTTAGGGTTAGGGTTAGGGTTACGGCTAGGGTTAGGGTTAGGGTTAGGTTAGGCTTAGGGTTAGGAGTTAGGGTTAGGGTTTCTATTAGGTTAGTTTTAAGGGCTAAGGTTAGTTTTAGGGTTAAGGTTGGGTTAGGGTTAGGATTAGGGTTAGGGTACGACTTAGGGCTAGGGTTAGGGCTAGGGTTAGGGTTAGGGTTAGGGTTAGGGTTTAGGGTTATGGTTAGGGTTAGGGGTTAGGGGTTAGGGGTTAGGCTTAGGGTTAGCGTTACGGTTAGGGGTTAGGGGTTAGGGTTAGGGCTAAGGTTAGGGTTAGGGTTAGGGTTAGGGTTAGGGCTAGGGTTAGGGTTAGGGTTAGGGTTACGGCTAGGGTTAGGGTTAGGGTTAGGTTAGGCTTAGGGTTAGGAGTTAGGGTTAGGGTTTCTATTAGGTTAGTTTTAAGGGCTAAGGTTAGTTTTAGGGTTAAGGTTGGGTTAGGGTTAGGATTAGGGTTAGGGTACGACTTAGGGCTAGGGTTAGGGCTAGGGTTAGGGTTAGGGTTAGGGTTAGGGTTTAGGGTTATGGTTAGGGTTAGGGGTTAGGGGTTAGGGGTTAGGCTTAGGGTTAGCGTTACGGTTAGGGGTTAGGGGTTAGGGTTAGGGCTAAGGTTAGGGTTAGGGTTAGGGTTAGGGTTAGGGCTAGGGTTAGGGTTAGGGTTAGGGTTACGGCTAGGGTTAGGGTTAGGGTTAGGTTAGGCTTAGGGTTAGGAGTTAGGGTTAGGGTTTCTATTAGGTTAGTTTTAAGGGCTAAGGTTAGTTTTAGGGTTAAGGTTGGGTTAGGGTTAGGATTAGGGTTAGGGTACGACTTAGGGCTAGGGTTAGGGCTAGGGTTAGGGTTAGGGTTAGGGTTAGGGTTTAGGGTTATGGTTAGGGTTAGGGGTTAGGGGTTAGGGGTTAGGCTTAGGGTTAGCGTTACGGTTAGGGGTTAGGGGTTAGGGTTAGGGCTAAGGTTAGGGTTAGGGTTAGGGTTAGGGTTAGGGCTAGGGTTAGGGTTAGGGTTAGGGTTACGGCTAGGGTTAGGGTTAGGGTTAGGTTAGGCTTAGGGTTAGGAGTTAGGGTTAGGGTTTCTATTAGGTTAGTTTTAAGGGCTAAGGTTAGTTTTAGGGTTAAGGTTGGGTTAGGGTTAGGATTAGGGTTAGGGTACGACTTAGGGCTAGGGTTAGGGCTAGGGTTAGGGTTAGGGTTAGGGTTAGGGTTTAGGGTTATGGTTAGGGTTAGGGGTTAGGGGTTAGGGGTTAGGCTTAGGGTTAGCGTTACGGTTAGGGGTTAGGGGTTAGGGTTAGGGCTAAGGTTAGGGTTAGGGTTAGGGTTAGGGTTAGGGCTAGGGTTAGGGTTAGGGTTAGGGTTACGGCTAGGGTTAGGGTTAGGGTTAGGTTAGGCTTAGGGTTAGGAGTTAGGGTTAGGGTTTCTATTAGGTTAGTTTTAAGGGCTAAGGTTAGTTTTAGGGTTAAGGTTGGGTTAGGGTTAGGATTAGGGTTAGGGTACGACTTAGGGCTAGGGTTAGGGCTAGGGTTAGGGTTAGGGTTAGGGTTAGGGTTTAGGGTTATGGTTAGGGTTAGGGGTTAGGGGTTAGGGGTTAGGCTTAGGGTTAGCGTTACGGTTAGGGGTTAGGGGTTAGGGTTAGGGCTAAGGTTAGGGTTAGGGTTAGGGTTAGGGTTAGGGCTAGGGTTAGGGTTAGGGTTAGGGTTACGGCTAGGGTTAGGGTTAGGGTTAGGTTAGGCTTAGGGTTAGGAGTTAGGGTTAGGGTTTCTATTAGGTTAGTTTTAAGGGCTAAGGTTAGTTTTAGGGTTAAGGTTGGGTTAGGGTTAGGATTAGGGTTAGGGTACGACTTAGGGCTAGGGTTAGGGCTAGGGTTAGGGTTAGGGTTAGGGTTAGGGTTTAGGGTTATGGTTAGGGTTAGGGGTTAGGGGTTAGGGGTTAGGCTTAGGGTTAGCGTTACGGTTAGGGGTTAGGGGTTAGGGTTAGGGCTAAGGTTAGGGTTAGGGTTAGGGTTAGGGTTAGGGCTAGGGTTAGGGTTAGGGTTAGGGTTACGGCTAGGGTTAGGGTTAGGGTTAGGTTAGGCTTAGGGTTAGGAGTTAGGGTTAGGGTTTCTATTAGGTTAGTTTTAAGGGCTAAGGTTAGTTTTAGGGTTAAGGTTGGGTTAGGGTTAGGATTAGGGTTAGGGTACGACTTAGGGCTAGGGTTAGGGCTAGGGTTAGGGTTAGGGTTAGGGTTAGGGTTTAGGGTTATGGTTAGGGTTAGGGGTTAGGGGTTAGGGGTTAGGCTTAGGGTTAGCGTTACGGTTAGGGGTTAGGGGTTAGGGTTAGGGCTAAGGTTAGGGTTAGGGTTAGGGTTAGGGTTAGGGCTAGGGTTAGGGTTAGGGTTAGGGTTACGGCTAGGGTTAGGGTTAGGGTTAGGTTAGGCTTAGGGTTAGGAGTTAGGGTTAGGGTTTCTATTAGGTTAGTTTTAAGGGCTAAGGTTAGTTTTAGGGTTAAGGTTGGGTTAGGGTTAGGATTAGGGTTAGGGTACGACTTAGGGCTAGGGTTAGGGCTAGGGTTAGGGTTAGGGTTAGGGTTAGGGTTTAGGGTTATGGTTAGGGTTAGGGGTTAGGGGTTAGGGGTTAGGCTTAGGGTTAGCGTTACGGTTAGGGGTTAGGGGTTAGGGTTAGGGCTAAGGTTAGGGTTAGGGTTAGGGTTAGGGTTAGGGCTAGGGTTAGGGTTAGGGTTAGGGTTACGGCTAGGGTTAGGGTTAGGGTTAGGTTAGGCTTAGGGTTAGGAGTTAGGGTTAGGGTTTCTATTAGGTTAGTTTTAAGGGCTAAGGTTAGTTTTAGGGTTAAGGTTGGGTTAGGGTTAGGATTAGGGTTAGGGTACGACTTAGGGCTAGGGTTAGGGCTAGGGTTAGGGTTAGGGTTAGGGTTAGGGTTTAGGGTTATGGTTAGGGTTAGGGGTTAGGGGTTAGGGGTTAGGCTTAGGGTTAGCGTTACGGTTAGGGGTTAGGGGTTAGGGTTAGGGCTAAGGTTAGGGTTAGGGTTAGGGTTAGGGTTAGGGCTAGGGTTAGGGTTAGGGTTAGGGTTACGGCTAGGGTTAGGGTTAGGGTTAGGTTAGGCTTAGGGTTAGGAGTTAGGGTTAGGGTTTCTATTAGGTTAGTTTTAAGGGCTAAGGTTAGTTTTAGGGTTAAGGTTGGGTTAGGGTTAGGATTAGGGTTAGGGTACGACTTAGGGCTAGGGTTAGGGCTAGGGTTAGGGTTAGGGTTAGGGTTAGGGTTTAGGGTTATGGTTAGGGTTAGGGGTTAGGGGTTAGGGGTTAGGCTTAGGGTTAGCGTTACGGTTAGGGGTTAGGGGTTAGGGTTAGGGCTAAGGTTAGGGTTAGGGTTAGGGTTAGGGTTAGGGCTAGGGTTAGGGTTAGGGTTAGGGTTACGGCTAGGGTTAGGGTTAGGGTTAGGTTAGGCTTAGGGTTAGGAGTTAGGGTTAGGGTTTCTATTAGGTTAGTTTTAAGGGCTAAGGTTAGTTTTAGGGTTAAGGTTGGGTTAGGGTTAGGATTAGGGTTAGGGTACGACTTAGGGCTAGGGTTAGGGCTAGGGTTAGGGTTAGGGTTAGGGTTAGGGTTTAGGGTTATGGTTAGGGTTAGGGGTTAGGGGTTAGGGGTTAGGCTTAGGGTTAGCGTTACGGTTAGGGGTTAGGGGTTAGGGTTAGGGCTAAGGTTAGGGTTAGGGTTAGGGTTAGGGTTAGGGCTAGGGTTAGGGTTAGGGTTAGGGTTACGGCTAGGGTTAGGGTTAGGGTTAGGTTAGGCTTAGGGTTAGGAGTTAGGGTTAGGGTTTCTATTAGGTTAGTTTTAAGGGCTAAGGTTAGTTTTAGGGTTAAGGTTGGGTTAGGGTTAGGATTAGGGTTAGGGTACGACTTAGGGCTAGGGTTAGGGCTAGGGTTAGGGTTAGGGTTAGGGTTAGGGTTTAGGGTTATGGTTAGGGTTAGGGGTTAGGGGTTAGGGGTTAGGCTTAGGGTTAGCGTTACGGTTAGGGGTTAGGGGTTAGGGTTAGGGCTAAGGTTAGGGTTAGGGTTAGGGTTAGGGTTAGGGCTAGGGTTAGGGTTAGGGTTAGGGTTACGGCTAGGGTTAGGGTTAGGGTTAGGTTAGGCTTAGGGTTAGGAGTTAGGGTTAGGGTTTCTATTAGGTTAGTTTTAAGGGCTAAGGTTAGTTTTAGGGTTAAGGTTGGGTTAGGGTTAGGATTAGGGTTAGGGTACGACTTAGGGCTAGGGTTAGGGCTAGGGTTAGGGTTAGGGTTAGGGTTAGGGTTTAGGGTTATGGTTAGGGTTAGGGGTTAGGGGTTAGGGGTTAGGCTTAGGGTTAGCGTTACGGTTAGGGGTTAGGGGTTAGGGTTAGGGCTAAGGTTAGGGTTAGGGTTAGGGTTAGGGTTAGGGCTAGGGTTAGGGTTAGGGTTAGGGTTACGGCTAGGGTTAGGGTTAGGGTTAGGTTAGGCTTAGGGTTAGGAGTTAGGGTTAGGGTTTCTATTAGGTTAGTTTTAAGGGCTAAGGTTAGTTTTAGGGTTAAGGTTGGGTTAGGGTTAGGATTAGGGTTAGGGTACGACTTAGGGCTAGGGTTAGGGCTAGGGTTAGGGTTAGGGTTAGGGTTAGGGTTTAGGGTTATGGTTAGGGTTAGGGGTTAGGGGTTAGGGGTTAGGCTTAGGGTTAGCGTTACGGTTAGGGGTTAGGGGTTAGGGTTAGGGCTAAGGTTAGGGTTAGGGTTAGGGTTAGGGTTAGGGCTAGGGTTAGGGTTAGGGTTAGGGTTACGGCTAGGGTTAGGGTTAGGGTTAGGTTAGGCTTAGGGTTAGGAGTTAGGGTTAGGGTTTCTATTAGGTTAGTTTTAAGGGCTAAGGTTAGTTTTAGGGTTAAGGTTGGGTTAGGGTTAGGATTAGGGTTAGGGTACGACTTAGGGCTAGGGTTAGGGCTAGGGTTAGGGTTAGGGTTAGGGTTAGGGTTTAGGGTTATGGTTAGGGTTAGGGGTTAGGGGTTAGGGGTTAGGCTTAGGGTTAGCGTTACGGTTAGGGGTTAGGGGTTAGGGTTAGGGCTAAGGTTAGGGTTAGGGTTAGGGTTAGGGTTAGGGCTAGGGTTAGGGTTAGGGTTAGGGTTACGGCTAGGGTTAGGGTTAGGGTTAGGTTAGGCTTAGGGTTAGGAGTTAGGGTTAGGGTTTCTATTAGGTTAGTTTTAAGGGCTAAGGTTAGTTTTAGGGTTAAGGTTGGGTTAGGGTTAGGATTAGGGTTAGGGTACGACTTAGGGCTAGGGTTAGGGCTAGGGTTAGGGTTAGGGTTAGGGTTAGGGTTTAGGGTTATGGTTAGGGTTAGGGGTTAGGGGTTAGGGGTTAGGCTTAGGGTTAGCGTTACGGTTAGGGGTTAGGGGTTAGGGTTAGGGCTAAGGTTAGGGTTAGGGTTAGGGTTAGGGTTAGGGCTAGGGTTAGGGTTAGGGTTAGGGTTACGGCTAGGGTTAGGGTTAGGGTTAGGTTAGGCTTAGGGTTAGGAGTTAGGGTTAGGGTTTCTATTAGGTTAGTTTTAAGGGCTAAGGTTAGTTTTAGGGTTAAGGTTGGGTTAGGGTTAGGATTAGGGTTAGGGTACGACTTAGGGCTAGGGTTAGGGCTAGGGTTAGGGTTAGGGTTAGGGTTAGGGTTTAGGGTTATGGTTAGGGTTAGGGGTTAGGGGTTAGGGGTTAGGCTTAGGGTTAGCGTTACGGTTAGGGGTTAGGGGTTAGGGTTAGGGCTAAGGTTAGGGTTAGGGTTAGGGTTAGGGTTAGGGCTAGGGTTAGGGTTAGGGTTAGGGTTAGGGCTAGGGTTAGGGTTAGGGTTAGGTTAGGCTTAGGGTTAGGAGTTAGGGTTAGGGTTTCTATTAGGTTAGTTTTAAGGGCTAAGGTTAGTTTTAGGGTTAAGGTTGGGTTAGGGTTAGGATTAGGGTTAGGGTACGACTTAGGGCTAGGGTTAGGGCTAGGGTTAGGGTTAGGGTTAGGGTTAGGGTTTAGGGTTATGGTTAGGGTTAGGGGTTAGGGGTTAGGGGTTAGGCTTAGGGTTAGCGTTACGGTTAGGGGTTAGGGGTTAGGGTTAGGGCTAAGGTTAGGGTTAGGGTTAGGGTTAGGGTTAGGGCTAGGGTTAGGGTTAGGGTTAGGGTTACGGCTAGGGTTAGGGTTAGGGTTAGGTTAGGCTTAGGGTTAGGAGTTAGGGTTAGGGTTTCTATTAGGTTAGTTTTAAGGGCTAAGGTTAGTTTTAGGGTTAAGGTTGGGTTAGGGTTAGGATTAGGGTTAGGGTACGACTTAGGGCTAGGGTTAGGGCTAGGGTTAGGGTTAGGGTTAGGGTTAGGGTTTAGGGTTATGGTTAGGGTTAGGGGTTAGGGGTTAGGGGTTAGGCTTAGGGTTAGCGTTACGGTTAGGGGTTAGGGGTTAGGGTTAGGGCTAAGGTTAGGGTTAGGGTTAGGGTTAGGGTTAGGGCTAGGGTTAGGGTTAGGGTTAGGGTTACGGCTAGGGTTAGGGTTAGGGTTAGGTTAGGCTTAGGGTTAGGAGTTAGGGTTAGGGTTTCTATTAGGTTAGTTTTAAGGGCTAAGGTTAGTTTTAGGGTTAAGGTTGGGTTAGGGTTAGGATTAGGGTTAGGGTACGACTTAGGGCTAGGGTTAGGGCTAGGGTTAGGGTTAGGGTTAGGGTTAGGGTTTAGGGTTATGGTTAGGGTTAGGGGTTAGGGGTTAGGGGTTAGGCTTAGGGTTAGCGTTACGGTTAGGGGTTAGGGGTTAGGGTTAGGGCTAAGGTTAGGGTTAGGGTTAGGGTTAGGGTTAGGGCTAGGGTTAGGGTTAGGGTTAGGGTTACGGCTAGGGTTAGGGTTAGGGTTAGGTTAGGCTTAGGGTTAGGAGTTAGGGTTAGGGTTTCTATTAGGTTAGTTTTAAGGGCTAAGGTTAGTTTTAGGGTTAAGGTTGGGTTAGGGTTAGGATTAGGGTTAGGGTACGACTTAGGGCTAGGGTTAGGGCTAGGGTTAGGGTTAGGGTTAGGGTTAGGGTTAGGGTTAGGGTTAGGGTTATGGTTAGGGTTAGGGGTTAGGGGTTAGGCTTAGGGTTAGCGTTACGGTTAGGGGTTAGGGGTTAGGGTTAGGGCTAAGGTTAGGGTTAGGGTTAGGGTTAGGGTTAGGGCTAGGGTTAGGGTTAGGGTTAGGGTTACGGCTAGGGTTAGGGTTAGGGTTAGGTTAGGCTTAGGGTTAGGAGTTAGGGTTAGGGTTTCTATTAGGTTAGTTTTAAGGGCTAAGGTTAGTTTTAGGGTTAAGGTTGGGTTAGGGTTAGGATTAGGGTTAGGGTACGACTTAGGGCTAGGGTTAGGGCTAGGGTTAGGGTTAGGGTTAGGGTTAGGGTTTAGGGTTATGGTTAGGGTTAGGGGTTAGGGGTTAGGGGTTAGGCTTAGGGTTAGCGTTACGGTTAGGGGTTAGGGGTTAGGGTTAGGGCTAAGGTTAGGGTTAGGGTTAGGGTTAGGGTTAGGGCTAGGGTTAGGGTTAGGGTTAGGGTTACGGCTAGGGTTAGGGTTAGGGTTAGGTTAGGCTTAGGGTTAGGAGTTAGGGTTAGGGTTTCTATTAGGTTAGTTTTAAGGGCTAAGGTTAGTTTTAGGGTTAAGGTTGGGTTAGGGTTAGGATTAGGGTTAGGGTACGACTTATGGCTAGGGTTAGGGCTAGGGTTAGGGTTAGGGTTAGGGTTAGGGTTTAGGGTTATGGTTAGGGTTAGGGGTTAGGGGTTAGGTGTTAGGCTTAGGGTTAGCGTTACGGTTAGGGGTTAGGGGTTAGGGTTAGGGCTAAGGTTAGGGTTAGGGTTAGGGTTAGGGTTAGGGCTAGGGTTAGGGTTAGGGTTAGGGTTACGGCTAGGGTTAGGGTTAGGGTTAGGTTAGGCTTAGGGTTAGGAGTTAGGGTTAGGGTTTCTATTAGGTTAGTTTTAAGGGCTAAGGTTAGTTTTAGGGTTAAGGTTGGGTTAGGGTTAGGATTAGGGTTAGGGTACGACTTAGGGCTAGGGTTAGGGCTAGGGTTAGGGTTAGGGTTAGGGTTAGGGTTTAGGGTTATGGTTAGGGTTAGGGGTTAGGGGTTAGGGGTTAGGCTTAGGGTTAGCGTTACGGTTAGGGGTTAGGGGTTAGGGTTAGGGCTAAGGTTAGGGTTAGGGTTAGGGTTAGGGTTAGGGCTAGGGTTAGGGTTAGGGTTAGGTTAGGCTTAGGGTTAGGAGTTAGGGTTAGGGTTTCTATTAGGTTAGTTTTAAGGGCTAAGGTTAGTTTTAGGGTTAAGGTTGGGTTAGGGTTAGGATTAGGGTTAGGGTACGACTTAGGGCTAGGGTTAGGGCTAGGGTTAGGGTTAGGGTTAGGGTTAGGGTTTAGGGTTATGGTTAGGGTTAGGGGTTAGGGGTTAGGGGTTAGGCTTAGGGTTAGCGTTACGGTTAGGGGTTAGGGGTTAGGGTTAGGGCTAAGGTTAGGGTTAGGGTTAGGGTTAGGGTTAGGGCTAGGGTTAGGGTTAGGGCTAGGGTTACGGCTAGGGTTAGGGTTAGGGTTAGGTTAGGCTTAGGGTTAGGAGTTAGGGTTAGGGTTTCTATTAGGTTAGTTTTAAGGGCTAAGGTTAGTTTTAGGGTTAAGGTTGGGTTAGGGTTAGGATTAGGGTTAGGGTACGACTTAGGGCTAGGGTTAGGGCTAGGGTTAGGGTTAGGGTTAGGGTTAGGGTTTAGGGTTATGGTTAGGGTTAGGGGTTAGGGGTTAGGGGTTAGGCTTAGGGTTAGCGTTACGGTTAGGGGTTAGGGGTTAGGGTTAGGGCTAAGGTTAGGGTTAGGGTTAGGGTTAGGGTTAGGGCTAGGGTTAGGGTTAGGGTTAGGGTTACGGCTAGGGTTAGGGTTAGGGTTAGGTTAGGCTTAGGGTTAGGAGTTAGGGTTAGGGTTTCTATTAGGTTAGTTTTAAGGGCTAAGGTTAGTTTTAGGGTTAAGGTTGGGTTAGGGTTAGGATTAGGGTTAGGGTACGACTTAGGGCTAGGGTTAGGGCTAGGGTTAGGGTTAGGGTTAGGGTTAGGGTTTAGGGTTATGGTTATGGTTAGGGGTTAGGGGTTAGGCTTAGGGTTAGCGTTACGGTTAGGGGTTAGGGGTTAGGGTTAGGGCTAAGGTTAGGGTTAGGGTTAGGGTTAGGGTTAGGGCTAGGGTTAGGGTTAGGGTTAGGGTTACGGCTAGGGTTAGGGTTAGGGTTAGGTTAGGCTTAGGGTTAGGAGTTAGGGTTAGGGTTTCTATTAGGTTAGTTTTAAGGGCTAAGGTTAGTTTTAGGGTTAAGGTTGGGTTAGGGTTAGGATTAGGGTTAGGGTACGACTTAGGGCTAGGGTTAGGGCTAGGGTTAGGGTTAGGGTTAGGGTTAGGGTTTAGGGTTATGGTTAGGGTTAGGGGTTAGGGGTTAGGGGTTAGGCTTAGGGTTAGCGTTACGGTTAGGGGTTAGGGGTTAGGGTTAGGGCTAAGGTTAGGGTTAGGGTTAGGGTTAGGGTTAGGGCTAGGGTTAGGGTTAGGGTTAGGGTTACGGCTAGGGTTAGGGTTAGGGTTAGGTTAGGCTTAGGGTTAGGAGTTAGGGTTAGGGTTTCTATTAGGTTAGTTTTAAGGGCTAAGGTTAGTTTTAGGGTTAAGGTTGGGTTAGGGTTAGGATTAGGGTTAGGGTACGACTTAGGGCTAGGGTTAGGGCTAGGGTTAGGGTTAGGGTTAGGGTTAGGGTTTAGGGTTATGGTTAGGGTTAGGGGTTAGGGGTTAGGGGTTAGGCTTAGGGTTAGCGTTACGGTTAGGGGTTAGGGGTTAGGGTTAGGGCTAAGGTTAGGGTTAGGGTTAGGGTTAGGGTTAGGGCTAGGGTTAGGGTTAGGGTTAGGGTTACGGCTAGGGTTAGGGTTAGGGTTAGGTTAGGCTTAGGGTTAGGAGTTAGGGTTAGGGTTTCTATTAGGTTAGTTTTAAGGGCTAAGGTTAGTTTTAGGGTTAAGGTTGGGTTAGGGTTAGGATTAGGGTTAGGGTACGACTTAGGGCTAGGGTTAGGGCTAGGGTTAGGGTTAGGGTTAGGGTTAGGGTTTAGGGTTATGGTTAGGGTTAGGGGTTAGGGGTTAGGGGTTAGGCTTAGGGTTAGCGTTACGGTTAGGGGTTAGGGGTTAGGGTTAGGGCTAAGGTTAGGGTTAGGGTTAGGGTTAGGGTTAGGGCTAGGGTTAGGGTTAGGGTTAGGGTTACGGCTAGGGTTAGGGTTAGGGTTAGGTTAGGCTTAGGGTTAGGAGTTAGGGTTAGGGTTTCTATTAGGTTAGTTTTAAGGGCTAAGGTTAGTTTTAGGGTTAAGGTTGGGTTAGGGTTAGGATTAGGGTTAGGGTACGACTTAGGGCTAGGGTTAGGGCTAGGGTTAGGGTTAGGGTTAGGGTTAGGGTTTAGGGTTATGGTTAGGGTTAGGGGTTAGGGGTTAGGGGTTAGGCTTAGGGTTAGCGTTATGGTTAGGGGTTAGGGGTTAGGGTTAGGGCTAAGGTTAGGGTTAGGGTTAGGGTTAGGGTTAGGGCTAGGGTTAGGGTTAGGGTTAGGGTTACGGCTAGGGTTAGGGTTAGGGTTAGCTTAGGCTTAGGGTTAGGAGTTAGGGTTAGGGTTTCTATTAGGTTAGTTTTAAGGGCTAAGGTTAGTTTTAGGGTTAAGGTTGGGTTAGGGTTAGGATTAGGGTTAGGGTACGACTTAGGGCTAGGGTTAGGGCTAGGGTTAGGGTTAGGGTTAGGGTTAGGGTTTAGGGTTATGGTTAGGGTTAGGGGTTAGGGGTTAGGGGTTAGGCTTAGGGTTAGCGTTACGGTTAGGGGTTAGGGGTTAGGGTTAGGGCTAAGGTTAGGGTTAGGGTTAGGGTTAGGGTTAGGGCTAGGGTTAGGGTTAGGGTTAGGGTTACGGCTAGGGTTAGGGTTAGGGTTAGGTTAGGCTTAGGGTTAGGAGTTAGGGTTAGGGTTTCTATTAGGTTAGTTTTAAGCGCTAAGGTTAGTTTTAGGGTTAAGGTTGGGTTAGGGTTAGGATTAGGGTTAGGGTACGACTTAGGGCTAGGGTTAGGGCTAGGGTTAGGGTTAGGGTTAGGGTTAGGGTTTAGGGTTATGGTTAGGGTTAGGGGTTAGGGGTTAGGGGTTAGGCTTAGGGTTAGCGTTACGGTTAGGGGTTAGGGGTTAGGGTTAGGGCTAAGGTTAGGGTTAGGGTTAGGGTTAGGGTTAGGGCTAGGGTTAGGGTTAGGGTTAGGGTTACGGCTAGGGTTAGGGTTAGGGTTAGCTTAGGCTTAGGGTTAGGAGTTAGGGTTAGGGTTTCTATTAGGTTAGTTTTAAGGGCTAAGGTTAGTTTTAGGGTTAAGGTTGGGTTAGGGTTAGGATTAGGGTTAGGGTACGACTTAGGGCTAGGGTTAGGGCTAGGGTTAGGGTTAGGGTTAGGGTTAGGGTTTAGGGTTATGGTTAGGGTTAGGGGTTAGGGGTTAGGGGTTAGGCTTAGGGTTAGCGTTACGGTTAGGGGTTAGGGGTTAGGGTTAGGGCTAAGGTTAGGGTTAGGGTTAGGGTTAGGGTTAGGGCTAGGGTTAGGGTTAGG
Organism: Buteo buteo; assembly: GCF_964188355.1. NCBI lineage: Eukaryota > Metazoa > Chordata > Aves > Accipitriformes > Accipitridae > Buteo > Buteo buteo. Next base: position 17,489 of record NW_027439593.1, read on the forward strand.
GTTAGGGTTACGGCTAGGGTTAGGGTTAGGGTTAGGTTAGGCTTAGGGTTAGGAGTTAGGGTTAGGGTTTCTATTAGGTTAGTTTTAAGGGCTAAGGTTAGTTTTATGGTTAAGGTTGGGTTAGGGTTAGGATTAGGGTTAGGGTACGACTTAGGGCTAGGGTTAGGGCTAGGGTTAGGGTTAGGGTTAGGGTTAGGGTTTAGGGTTATGGTTAGGGTTAGGGGTTAGGGGTTAGGGGTTAGGCTTAGGGTTAGCGTTACGGTTAGGGGTTAGGGGTTAGGGTTAGGGCTAAGGTTAGGGTTAGGGTTAGGGTTAGGGTTAGGGCTAGGGTTAGGGTTAGGGTTAGGGTTACGGCTAGGGTTAGGGTTAGGGTTAGGTTAGGCTTAGGGTTAGGAGTTAGGGTTAGGGTTTCTATTAGGTTAGTTTTAAGGGCTAAGGTTAGTTTTAGGGTTAAGGTTGGGTTAGGGTTAGGATTAGGGTTAGGGTACGACTTAGGGCTAGGGTTAGGGCTAGGGTTAGGGTTAGGGTTAGGGTTAGGGTTTAGGGTTATGGTTAGGGTTAGGGGTTAGGGGTTAGGGGTTAGGCTTAGGGTTAGCGTTACGGTTAGGGGTTAGGGGTTAGGGTTAGGGCTAAGGTTAGGGTTAGGGTTAGGGTTAGGGTTAGGGCTAGGGTTAGGGTTAGGGTTAGGGTTACGGCTAGGGTTAGGGTTAGGGTTAGGTTAGGCTTAGGGTTAGGAGTTAGGGTTAGGGTTTCTATTAGGTTAGTTTTAAGGGCTAAGGTTAGTTTTAGGGTTAAGGTTGGGTTAGGGTTAGGATTAGGGTTAGGGTACGACTTAGGGCTAGGGTTAGGGCTAGGGTTAGGGTTAGGGTTAGGGTTAGGGTTTAGGGTTATGGTTAGGGTTAGGGGTTAGGGGTTAGGGGTTAGGCTTAGGGTTAGCGTTACGGTTAGGGGTTAGGGGTTAGGGTTAGGGCTAAGGTTAGGGTTAGGGTTAGGGTTAGGGTTAGGGCTAGGGTTAGGGTTAGGGTTAGGGTTACGGCTAGGGTTAGGGTTAGGGTTAGGTTAGGCTTAGGGTTAGGAGTTAGGGTTAGGGTTTCTATTAGGTTAGTTTTAAGGGCTAAGGTTAGTTTTAGGGTTAAGGTTGGGTTAGGGTTAGGATTAGGGTTAGGGTACGACTTAGGGCTAGGGTTAGGGCTAGGGTTAGGGTTAGGGTTAGGGTTAGGGTTTAGGGTTATGGTTAGGGTTAGGGGTTAGGGGTTAGGGGTTAGGCTTAGGGTTAGCGTTACGGTTAGGGGTTAGGGGTTAGGGTTAGGGCTAAGGTTAGGGTTAGGGTTAGGGTTAGGGTTAGGGCTAGGGTTAGGGTTAGGGTTAGGGTTACGGCTAGGGTTAGGGTTAGGGTTAGGTTAGGCTTAGGGTTAGGAGTTAGGGTTAGGGTTTCTATTAGGTTAGTTTTAAGGGCTAAGGTTAGTTTTAGGGTTAAGGTTGGGTTAGGGTTAGGATTAGGGTTAGGGTACGACTTAGGGCTAGGGTTAGGGCTAGGGTTAGGGTTAGGGTTAGGGTTAGGGTTTAGGGTTATGGTTAGGGTTAGGGGTTAGGGGTTAGGGGTTAGGCTTAGGGTTAGCGTTACGGTTAGGGGTTAGGGGTTAGGGTTAGGGCTAAGGTTAGGGTTAGGGTTAGGGTTAGGGTTAGGGCTAGGGTTAGGGTTAGGGTTAGGGTTACGGCTAGGGTTAGGGTTAGGGTTAGGTTAGGCTTAGGGTTAGGAGTTAGGGTTAGGGTTTCTATTAGGTTAGTTTTAAGGGCTAAGGTTAGTTTTAGGGTTAAGGTTGGGTTAGGGTTAGGATTAGGGTTAGGGTACGACTTAGGGCTAGGGTTAGGGCTAGGGTTAGGGTTAGGGTTAGGGTTAGGGTTTAGGGTTATGGTTAGGGTTAGGGGTTAGGGGTTAGGGGTTAGGCTTAGGGTTAGCGTTACGGTTAGGGGTTAGGGGTTAGGGTTAGGGCTAAGGTTAGGGTTAGGGTTAGGGTTAGGGTTAGGGCTAGGGTTAGGGTTAGGGTTAGGGTTACGGCTAGGGTTAGGGTTAGGGTTAGGTTAGGCTTAGGGTTAGGAGTTAGGGTTAGGGTTTCTATTAGGTTAGTTTTAAGGGCTAAGGTTAGTTTTAGGGTTAAGGTTGGGTTAGGGTTAGGATTAGGGTTAGGGTACGACTTAGGGCTAGGGTTAGGGCTAGGGTTAGGGTTAGGGTTAGGGTTAGGGTTTAGGGTTATGGTTAGGGTTAGGGGTTAGGGGTTAGGGGTTAGGCTTAGGGTTAGCGTTACGGTTAGGGGTTAGGGGTTAGGGTTAGGGCTAAGGTTAGGGTTAGGGTTAGGGTTAGGGTTAGGGCTAGGGTTAGGGTTAGGGTTAGGGTTACGGCTAGGGTTAGGGTTAGGGTTAGGTTAGGCTTAGGGTTAGGAGTTAGGGTTAGGGTTTCTATTAGGTTAGTTTTAAGGGCTAAGGTTAGTTTTAGGGTTAAGGTTGGGTTAGGGTTAGGATTAGGGTTAGGGTACGACTTAGGGCTAGGGTTAGGGCTAGGGTTAGGGTTAGGGTTAGGGTTAGGGTTTAGGGTTATGGTTAGGGTTAGGGGTTAGGGGTTAGGGGTTAGGCTTAGGGTTAGCGTTACGGTTAGGGGTTAGGGGTTAGGGTTAGGGCTAAGGTTAGGGTTAGGGTTAGGGTTAGGGTTAGGGCTAGGGTTAGGGTTAGGGTTAGGGTTACGGCTAGGGTTAGGGTTAGGGTTAGGTTAGGCTTAGGGTTAGGAGTTAGGGTTAGGGTTTCTATTAGGTTAGTTTTAAGGGCTAAGGTTAGTTTTAGGGTTAAGGTTGGGTTAGGGTTAGGATTAGGGTTAGGGTACGACTTAGGGCTAGGGTTAGGGCTAGGGTTAGGGTTAGGGTTAGGGTTAGGGTTTAGGGTTATGGTTAGGGTTAGGGGTTAGGGGTTAGGGGTTAGGCTTAGGGTTAGCGTTACGGTTAGGGGTTAGGGGTTAGGGTTAGGGCTAAGGTTAGGGTTAGGGTTAGGGTTAGGGTTAGGGCTAGGGTTAGGGTTAGGGTTAGGGTTACGGCTAGGGTTAGGGTTAGGGTTAGGTTAGGCTTAGGGTTAGGAGTTAGGGTTAGGGTTTCTATTAGGTTAGTTTTAAGGGCTAAGGTTAGTTTTAGGGTTAAGGTTGGGTTAGGGTTAGGATTAGGGTTAGGGTACGACTTAGGGCTAGGGTTAGGGCTAGGGTTAGGGTTAGGGTTAGGGTTAGGGTTTAGGGTTATGGTTAGGGTTAGGGGTTAGGGGTTAGGGGTTAGGCTTAGGGTTAGCGTTACGGTTAGGGGTTAGGGGTTAGGGTTAGGGCTAAGGTTAGGGTTAGGGTTAGGGTTAGGGTTAGGGCTAGGGTTAGGGTTAGGGTTAGGGTTACGGCTAGGGTTAGGGTTAGGGTTAGGTTAGGCTTAGGGTTAGGAGTTAGGGTTAGGGTTTCTATTAGGTTAGTTTTAAGGGCTAAGGTTAGTTTTAGGGTTAAGGTTGGGTTAGGGTTAGGATTAGGGTTAGGGTACGACTTAGGGCTAGGGTTAGGGCTAGGGTTAGGGTTAGGGTTAGGGTTAGGGTTTAGGGTTATGGTTAGGGTTAGGGGTTAGGGGTTAGGGGTTAGGCTTAGGGTTAGCGTTACGGTTAGGGGTTAGGGGTTAGGGTTAGGGCTAAGGTTAGGGTTAGGGTTAGGGTTAGGGTTAGGGCTAGGGTTAGGGTTAGGGTTAGGGTTACGGCTAGGGTTAGGGTTAGGGTTAGGTTAGGCTTAGGGTTAGGAGTTAGGGTTAGGGTTTCTATTAGGTTAGTTTTAAGGGCTAAGGTTAGTTTTAGGGTTAAGGTTGGGTTAGGGTTAGGATTAGGGTTAGGGTACGACTTAGGGCTAGGGTTAGGGCTAGGGTTAGGGTTAGGGTTAGGGTTAGGGTTTAGGGTTATGGTTAGGGTTAGGGGTTAGGGGTTAGGGGTTAGGCTTAGGGTTAGCGTTACGGTTAGGGGTTAGGGGTTAGGGTTAGGGCTAAGGTTAGGGTTAGGGTTAGGGTTAGGGTTAGGGCTAGGGTTAGGGTTAGGGTTAGGGTTACGGCTAGGGTTAGGGTTAGGGTTAGGTTAGGCTTAGGGTTAGGAGTTAGGGTTAGGGTTTCTATTAGGTTAGTTTTAAGGGCTAAGGTTAGTTTTAGGGTTAAGGTTGGGTTAGGGTTAGGATTAGGGTTAGGGTACGACTTAGGGCTAGGGTTAGGGCTAGGGTTAGGGTTAGGGTTAGGGTTAGGGTTTAGGGTTATGGTTAGGGTTAGGGGTTAGGGGTTAGGGGTTAGGCTTAGGGTTAGCGTTACGGTTAGGGGTTAGGGGTTAGGGTTAGGGCTAAGGTTAGGGTTAGGGTTAGGGTTAGGGTTAGGGCTAGGGTTAGGGTTAGGGTTAGGGTTACGGCTAGGGTTAGGGTTAGGGTTAGGTTAGGCTTAGGGTTAGGAGTTAGGGTTAGGGTTTCTATTAGGTTAGTTTTAAGGGCTAAGGTTAGTTTTAGGGTTAAGGTTGGGTTAGGGTTAGGATTAGGGTTAGGGTACGACTTAGGGCTAGGGTTAGGGCTAGGGTTAGGGTTAGGGTTAGGGTTAGGGTTTAGGGTTATGGTTAGGGTTAGGGGTTAGGGGTTAGGGGTTAGGCTTAGGGTTAGCGTTACGGTTAGGGGTTAGGGGTTAGGGTTAGGGCTAAGGTTAGGGTTAGGGTTAGGGTTAGGGTTAGGGCTAGGGTTAGGGTTAGGGTTAGGGTTACGGCTAGGGTTAGGGTTAGGGTTAGGTTAGGCTTAGGGTTAGGAGTTAGGGTTAGGGTTTCTATTAGGTTAGTTTTAAGGGCTAAGGTTAGTTTTAGGGTTAAGGTTGGGTTAGGGTTAGGATTAGGGTTAGGGTACGACTTAGGGCTAGGGTTAGGGCTAGGGTTAGGGTTAGGGTTAGGGTTAGGGTTTAGGGTTATGGTTAGGGTTAGGGGTTAGGGGTTAGGGGTTAGGCTTAGGGTTAGCGTTACGGTTAGGGGTTAGGGGTTAGGGTTAGGGCTAAGGTTAGGGTTAGGGTTAGGGTTAGGGTTAGGGCTAGGGTTAGGGTTAGGGTTAGGGTTACGGCTAGGGTTAGGGTTAGGGTTAGGTTAGGCTTAGGGTTAGGAGTTAGGGTTAGGGTTTCTATTAGGTTAGTTTTAAGGGCTAAGGTTAGTTTTAGGGTTAAGGTTGGGTTAGGGTTAGGATTAGGGTTAGGGTACGACTTAGGGCTAGGGTTAGGGCTAGGGTTAGGGTTAGGGTTAGGGTTAGGGTTTAGGGTTATGGTTAGGGTTAGGGGTTAGGGGTTAGGGGTTAGGCTTAGGGTTAGCGTTACGGTTAGGGGTTAGGGGTTAGGGTTAGGGCTAAGGTTAGGGTTAGGGTTAGGGTTAGGGTTAGGGCTAGGGTTAGGGTTAGGGTTAGGGTTACGGCTAGGGTTAGGGTTAGGGTTAGGTTAGGCTTAGGGTTAGGAGTTAGGGTTAGGGTTTCTATTAGGTTAGTTTTAAGGGCTAAGGTTAGTTTTAGGGTTAAGGTTGGGTTAGGGTTAGGATTAGGGTTAGGGTACGACTTAGGGCTAGGGTTAGGGCTAGGGTTAGGGTTAGGGTTAGGGTTAGGGTTTAGGGTTATGGTTAGGGTTAGGGGTTAGGGGTTAGGGGTTAGGCTTAGGGTTAGCGTTACGGTTAGGGGTTAGGGGTTAGGGTTAGGGCTAAGGTTAGGGTTAGGGTTAGGGTTAGGGTTAGGGCTAGGGTTAGGGTTAGGGTTAGGGTTACGGCTAGGGTTAGGGTTAGGGTTAGGTTAGGCTTAGGGTTAGGAGTTAGGGTTAGGGTTTCTATTAGGTTAGTTTTAAGGGCTAAGGTTAGTTTTAGGGTTAAGGTTGGGTTAGGGTTAGGATTAGGGTTAGGGTACGACTTAGGGCTAGGGTTAGGGCTAGGGTTAGGGTTAGGGTTAGGGTTAGGGTTTAGGGTTATGGTTAGGGTTAGGGGTTAGGGGTTAGGGGTTAGGCTTAGGGTTAGCGTTACGGTTAGGGGTTAGGGGTTAGGGTTAGGGCTAAGGTTAGGGTTAGGGTTAGGGTTAGGGTTAGGGCTAGGGTTAGGGTTAGGGTTAGGGTTACGGCTAGGGTTAGGGTTAGGGTTAGGTTAGGCTTAGGGTTAGGAGTTAGGGTTAGGGTTTCTATTAGGTTAGTTTTAAGGGCTAAGGTTAGTTTTAGGGTTAAGGTTGGGTTAGGGTTAGGATTAGGGTTAGGGTACGACTTAGGGCTAGGGTTAGGGCTAGGGTTAGGGTTAGGGTTAGGGTTAGGGTTTAGGGTTATGGTTAGGGTTAGGGGTTAGGGGTTAGGGGTTAGGCTTAGGGTTAGCGTTACGGTTAGGGGTTAGGGGTTAGGGTTAGGGCTAAGGTTAGGGTTAGGGTTAGGGTTAGGGTTAGGGCTAGGGTTAGGGTTAGGGTTAGGGTTACGGCTAGGGTTAGGGTTAGGGTTAGGTTAGGCTTAGGGTTAGGAGTTAGGGTTAGGGTTTCTATTAGGTTAGTTTTAAGGGCTAAGGTTAGTTTTAGGGTTAAGGTTGGGTTAGGGTTAGGATTAGGGTTAGGGTACGACTTAGGGCTAGGGTTAGGGCTAGGGTTAGGGTTAGGGTTAGGGTTAGGGTTTAGGGTTATGGTTAGGGTTAGGGGTTAGGGGTTAGGGGTTAGGCTTAGGGTTAGCGTTACGGTTAGGGGTTAGGGGTTAGGGTTAGGGCTAAGGTTAGGGTTAGGGTTAGGGTTAGGGTTAGGGCTAGGGTTAGGGTTAGGGTTAGGGTTACGGCTAGGGTTAGGGTTAGGGTTAGGTTAGGCTTAGGGTTAGGAGTTAGGGTTAGGGTTTCTATTAGGTTAGTTTTAAGGGCTAAGGTTAGTTTTAGGGTTAAGGTTGGGTTAGGGTTAGGATTAGGGTTAGGGTACGACTTAGGGCTAGGGTTAGGGCTAGGGTTAGGGTTAGGGTTAGGGTTAGGGTTTAGGGTTATGGTTAGGGTTAGGGGTTAGGGGTTAGGGGTTAGGCTTAGGGTTAGCGTTACGGTTAGGGGTTAGGGGTTAGGGTTAGGGCTAAGGTTAGGGTTAGGGTTAGGGTTAGGGTTAGGGCTAGGGTTAGGGTTAGGGTTAGGGTTACGGCTAGGGTTAGGGTTAGGGTTAGGTTAGGCTTAGGGTTAGGAGTTAGGGTTAGGGTTTCTATTAGGTTAGTTTTAAGGGCTAAGGTTAGTTTTAGGGTTAAGGTTGGGTTAGGGTTAGGATTAGGGTTAGGGTACGACTTAGGGCTAGGGTTAGGGCTAGGGTTAGGGTTAGGGTTAGGGTTAGGGTTTAGGGTTATGGTTAGGGTTAGGGGTTAGGGGTTAGGGGTTAGGCTTAGGGTTAGCGTTACGGTTAGGGGTTAGGGGTTAGGGTTAGGGCTAAGGTTAGGGTTAGGGTTAGGGTTAGGGTTAGGGCTAGGGTTAGGGTTAGGGTTAGGGTTACGGCTAGGGTTAGGGTTAGGGTTAGGTTAGGCTTAGGGTTAGGAGTTAGGGTTAGGGTTTCTATTAGGTTAGTTTTAAGGGCTAAGGTTAGTTTTAGGGTTAAGGTTGGGTTAGGGTTAGGATTAGGGTTAGGGTACGACTTAGGGCTAGGGTTAGGGCTAGGGTTAGGGTTAGGGTTAGGGTTAGGGTTTAGGGTTATGGTTAGGGTTAGGGGTTAGGGGTTAGGGGTTAGGCTTAGGGTTAGCGTTACGGTTAGGGGTTAGGGGTTAGGGTTAGGGCTAAGGTTAGGGTTAGGGTTAGGGTTAGGGTTAGGGCTAGGGTTAGGGTTAGGGTTAGGGTTACGGCTAGGGTTAGGGTTAGGGTTAGGTTAGGCTTAGGGTTAGGAGTTAGGGTTAGGGTTTCTATTAGGTTAGTTTTAAGGGCTAAGGTTAGTTTTAGGGTTAAGGTTGGGTTAGGGTTAGGATTAGGGTTAGGGTACGACTTAGGGCTAGGGTTAGGGCTAGGGTTAGGGTTAGGGTTAGGGTTAGGGTTTAGGGTTATGGTTAGGGTTAGGGGTTAGGGGTTAGGGGTTAGGCTTAGGGTTAGCGTTACGGTTAGGGGTTAGGGGTTAGGGTTAGGGCTAAGGTTAGGGTTAGGGTTAGGGTTAGGGTTAGGGCTAGGGTTAGGGTTAGGGTTAGGGTTACGGCTAGGGTTAGGGTTAGGGTTAGGTTAGGCTTAGGGTTAGGAGTTAGGGTTAGGGTTTCTATTAGGTTAGTTTTAAGGGCTAAGGTTAGTTTTAGGGTTAAGGTTGGGTTAGGGTTAGGATTAGGGTTAGGGTACGACTTAGGGCTAGGGTTAGGGCTAGGGTTAGGGTTAGGGTTAGGGTTAGGGTTTAGGGTTATGGTTAGGGTTAGGGGTTAGGGGTTAGGGGTTAGGCTTAGGGTTAGCGTTACGGTTAGGGGTTAGGGGTTAGGGTTAGGGCTAAGGTTAGGGTTAGGGTTAGGGTTAGGGTTAGGGCTAGGGTTAGGGTTAGGGTTAGGGTTACGGCTAGGGTTAGGGTTAGGGTTAGGTTAGGCTTAGGGTTAGGAGTTAGGGTTAGGGTTTCTATTAGGTTAGTTTTAAGGGCTAAGGTTAGTTTTAGGGTTAAGGTTGGGTTAGGGTTAGGATTAGGGTTAGGGTACGACTTAGGGCTAGGGTTAGGGCTAGGGTTAGGGTTAGGGTTAGGGTTAGGGTTTAGGGTTATGGTTAGGGTTAGGGGTTAGGGGTTAGGGGTTAGGCTTAGGGTTAGCGTTACGGTTAGGGGTTAGGGGTTAGGGTTAGGGCTAAGGTTAGGGTTAGGGTTAGGGTTAGGGTTAGGGCTAGGGTTAGGGTTAGGGTTAGGGTTACGGCTAGGGTTAGGGTTAGGGTTAGGTTAGGCTTAGGGTTAGGAGTTAGGGTTAGGGTTTCTATTAGGTTAGTTTTAAGGGCTAAGGTTAGTTTTAGGGTTAAGGTTGGGTTAGGGTTAGGATTAGGGTTAGGGTACGACTTAGGGCTAGGGTTAGGGCTAGGGTTAGGGTTAGGGTTAGGGTTAGGGTTTAGGGTTATGGTTAGGGTTAGGGGTTAGGGGTTAGGGGTTAGGCTTAGGGTTAGCGTTACGGTTAGGGGTTAGGGGTTAGGGTTAGGGCTAAGGTTAGGGTTAGGGTTAGGGTTAGGGTTAGGGCTAGGGTTAGGGTTAGGGTTAGGGTTACGGCTAGGGTTAGGGTTAGGGTTAGGTTAGGCTTAGGGTTAGGAGTTAGGGTTAGGGTTTCTATTAGGTTAGTTTTAAGGGCTAAGGTTAGTTTTAGGGTTAAGGTTGGGTTAGGGTTAGGATTAGGGTTAGGGTACGACTTAGGGCTAGGGTTAGGGCTAGGGTTAGGGTTAGGGTTAGGGTTAGGGTTTAGGGTTATGGTTAGGGTTAGGGGTTAGGGGTTAGGGGTTAGGCTTAGGGTTAGCGTTACGGTTAGGGGTTAGGGGTTAGGGTTAGGGCTAAGGTTAGGGTTAGGGTTAGGGTTAGGGTTAGGGCTAGGGTTAGGGTTAGGGTTAGGGTTACGGCTAGGGTTAGGGTTAGGGTTAGGTTAGGCTTAGGGTTAGGAGTTAGGGTTAGGGTTTCTATTAGGTTAGTTTTAAGGGCTAAGGTTAGTTTTAGGGTTAAGGTTGGGTTAGGGTTAGGATTAGGGTTAGGGTACGACTTAGGGCTAGGGTTAGGGTTAGGGCTAGGGTTAGGGTTAGGGTTAGGGTTTAGGGTTATGGTTAGGGTTAGGGGTTAGGGGTTAGGGGTTAGGCTTAGGGTTAGCGTTACGGTTAGGGGTTAGGGGTTAGGGTTAGGGCTAAGGTTAGGGTTAGGGTTAGGGTTAGGGTTAGGGCTAGGGTTAGGGTTAGGGTTAGGGTTACGGCTAGGGTTAGGGTTAGGGTTAGGTTAGGCTTAGGGTTAGGAGTTAGGGTTAGGGTTTCTATTAGGTTAGTTTTAAGGGCTAAGGTTAGTTTTAGGGTTAAGGTTGGGTTAGGGTTAGGATTAGGGTTAGGGTACGACTTAGGGCTAGGGTTAGGGCTAGGGTTAGGGTTAGGGTTAGGGTTAGGGTTTAGGGTTATGGTTAGGGTTAGGGGTTAGGGGTTAGGGGTTAGGCTTAGGGTTAGCGTTACGGTTAGGGGTTAGGGGTTAGGGTTAGGGCTAAGGTTAGGGTTAGGGTTAGGGTTAGGGTTAGGGCTAGGGTTAGGGTTAGGGTTAGGGTTACGGCTAGGGTTAGGGTTAGGGTTAGGTTAGGCTTAGGGTTAGGAGTTAGGGTTAGGGTTTCTATTAGGTTAGTTTTAAGGGCTAAGGTTAGTTTTAGGGTTAAGGTTGGGTTAGGGTTAGGATTAGGGTTAGGGTACGACTTAGGGCTAGGGTTAGGGCTAGGGTTAGGGTTAGGGTTAGGGTTAGGGTTTAGGGTTATGGTTAGGGTTAGGGGTTAGGGGTTAGGGGTTAGGCTTAGGGTTAGCGTTACGGTTAGGGGTTAGGGGTTAGGGTTAGGGCTAAGGTTAGGGTTAGGGTTAGGGTTAGGGTTAGGGCTAGGGTTAGGGTTAGGGTTAGGGTTACGGCTAGGGTTAGGGTTAGGGTTAGGTTAGGCTTAGGGTTAGGAGTTAGGGTTAGGGTTTCTATTAGGTTAGTTTTAAGGGCTAAGGTTAGTTTTAGGGTTAAGGTTGGGTTAGGGTTAGGATTAGGGTTAGGGTACGACTTAGGGCTAGGGTTAGGGCTAGGGTTAGGGTTAGGGTTAGGGTTAGGGTTTAGGGTTATGGTTAGGGTTAGGGGTTAGGGGTTAGGGGTTAGGCTTAGGGTTAGCGTTACGGTTAGGGGTTAGGGGTTAGGGTTAGGGCTAAGGTTAGGGTTAGGGTTAGGGTTAGGGTTAGGGCTAGGGTTAGGGTTAGGGTTAGGGTTACGGCTAGGGTTAGGGTTAGGGTTAGGTTAGGCTTAGGGTTAGGAGTTAGGGTTAGGGTTTCTATTAGGTTAGTTTTAAGGGCTAAGGTTAGTTTTAGGGTTAAGGTTGGGTTAGGGTTAGGATTAGGGTTAGGGTACGACTTAGGGCTAGGGTTAGGGCTAGGGTTAGGGTTAGGGTTAGGGTTAGGGTTTAGGGTTATGGTTAGGGTTAGGGGTTAGGGGTTAGGGGTTAGGCTTAGGGTTAGCGTTACGGTTAGGGGTTAGGGGTTAGGGTTAGGGCTAAGGTTAGGGTTAGGGTTAGGGTTAGGGTTAGGGCTAGGGTTAGGGTTAGGGTTAGGGTTACGGCTAGGGTTAGGGTTAGGGTTAGGTTAGGCTTAGGGTTAGGAGTTAGGGTTAGGGTTTCTATTAGGTTAGTTTTAAGGGCTAAGGTTAGTTTTAGGGTTAAGGTTGGGTTAGGGTTAGGATTAGGGTTAGGGTACGACTTAGGGCTAGGGTTAGGGCTAGGGTTAGGGTTAGGGTTAGGGTTAGGGTTTAGGGTTATGGTTAGGGTTAGGGGTTAGGGGTTAGGGGTTAGGCTTAGGGTTAGCGTTACGGTTAGGGGTTAGGGGTTAGGGTTAGGGCTAAGGTTAGGGTTAGGGTTAGGGTTAGGGTTAGGGCTAGGGTTAGGGTTAGGGTTAGGGTTACGGCTAGGGTTAGGGTTAGGGTTAGGTTAGGCTTAGGGTTAGGAGTTAGGGTTAGGGTTTCTATTAGGTTAGTTTTAAGGGCTAAGGTTAGTTTTAGGGTTAAGGTTGGGTTAGGGTTAGGATTAGGGTTAGGGTACGACTTAGGGCTAGGGTTAGGGCTAGGGTTAGGGTTAGGGTTAGGGTTAGGGTTTAGGGTTATGGTTAGGGTTAGGGGTTAGGGGTTAGGGGTTAGGCTTAGGGTTAGCGTTACGGTTAGGGGTTAGGGGTTAGGGTTAGGGCTAAGGTTAGGGTTAGGGTTAGGGTTAGGGTTAGGGCTAGGGTTAGGGTTAGGGTTAGGGTTACGGCTAGGGTTAGGGTTAGGGTTAGGTTAGGCTTAGGGTTAGGAGTTAGGGTTAGGGTTTCTATTAGGTTAGTTTTAAGGGCTAAGGTTAGTTTTAGGGTTAAGGTTGGGTTAGGGTTAGGATTAGGGTTAGGGTACGACTTAGGGCTAGGGTTAGGGCTAGGGTTAGGGTTAGGGTTAGGGTTAGGGTTTAGGGTTATGGTTAGGGTTAGGGGTTAGGGGTTAGGGGTTAGGCTTAGGGTTAGCGTTACGGTTAGGGGTTAGGGGTTAGGGTTAGGGCTAAGGTTAGGGTTAGGGTTAGGGTTAGGGTTAGGGCTAGGGTTAGGGTTAGGGTTAGGGTTACGGCTAGGGTTAGGGTTAGGGTTAGGTTAGGCTTAGGGTTAGGAGTTAGGGTTAGGGTTTCTATTAGGTTAGTTTTAAGGGCTAAGGTTAGTTTTAGGGTTAAGGTTGGGTTAGGGTTAGGATTAGGGTTAGGGTACGACTTAGGGCTAGGGTTAGGGCTAGGGTTAGGGTTAGGGTTAGGGTTAGGGTTTAGGGTTATGGTTAGGGTTAGGGGTTAGGGGTTAGGGGTTAGGCTTAGGGTTAGCGTTACGGTTAGGGGTTAGGGGTTAGGGTTAGGGCTAAGGTTAGGGTTAGGGTTAGGGTTAGGGTTAGGGCTAGGGTTAGGGTTAGGGTTAGGGTTACGGCTAGGGTTAGGGTTAGGGTTAGGTTAGGCTTAGGGTTAGGAGTTAGGGTTAGGGTTTCTATTAGGTTAGTTTTAAGGGCTAAGGTTAGTTTTAGGGTTAAGGTTGGGTTAGGGTTAGGATTAGGGTTAGGGTACGACTTAGGGCTAGGGTTAGGGCTAGGGTTAGGGTTAGGGTTAGGGTTAGGGTTTAGGGTTATGGTTAGGGTTAGGGGTTAGGGGTTAGGGGTTAGGCTTAGGGTTAGCGTTACGGTTAGGGGTTAGGGGTTAGGGTTAGGGCTAAGGTTAGGGTTAGGGTTAGGGTTAGGGTTAGGGCTAGGGTTAGGGTTAGGGTTAGGGTTACGGCTAGGGTTAGGGTTAGGGTTAGGTTAGGCTTAGGGTTAGGAGTTAGGGTTAGGGTTTCTATTAGGTTAGTTTTAAGGGCTAAGGTTAGTTTTAGGGTTAAGGTTGGGTTAGGGTTAGGATTAGGGTTAGGGTACGACTTAGGGCTAGGGTTAGGGCTAGGGTTAGGGTTAGGGTTAGGGTTAGGGTTTAGGGTTATGGTTAGGGTTAGGGGTTAGGGGTTAGGGGTTAGGCTTAGGGTTAGCGTTACGGTTAGGGGTTAGGGGTTAGGGTTAGGGCTAAGGTTAGGGTTAGGGTTAGGGTTAGGGTTAGGGCTAGGGTTAGGGTTAGGGTTAGGGTTACGGCTAGGGTTAGGGTTAGGGTTAGGTTAGGCTTAGGGTTAGGAGTTAGGGTTAGGGTTTCTATTAGGTTAGTTTTAAGGGCTAAGGTTAGTTTTAGGGTTAAGGTTGGGTTAGGGTTAGGATTAGGGTTAGGGTACGACTTAGGGCTAGGGTTAGGGCTAGGGTTAGGGTTAGGGTTAGGGTTAGGGTTTAGGGTTATGGTTAGGGTTAGGGGTTAGGGGTTAGGGGTTAGGCTTAGGGTTAGCGTTACGGTTAGGGGTTAGGGGTTAGGGTTAGGGCTAAGGTTAGGGTTAGGGTTAGGGTTAGGGTTAGGGCTAGGGTTAGGGTTAGGGTTAGGGTTACGGCTAGGGTTAGGGTTAGGGTTAGGTTAGGCTTAGGGTTAGGAGTTAGGGTTAGGGTTTCTATTAGGTTAGTTTTAAGGGCTAAGGTTAGTTTTAGGGTTAAGGTTGGGTTAGGGTTAGGATTAGGGTTAGGGTACGACTTAGGGCTAGGGTTAGGGCTAGGGTTAGGGTTAGGGTTAGGGTTAGGGTTTAGGGTTATGGTTAGGGTTAGGGGTTAGGGGTTAGGGGTTAGGCTTAGGGTTAGCGTTACGGTTAGGGGTTAGGGGTTAGGGTTAGGGCTAAGGTTAGGGTTAGGGTTAGGGTTAGGGTTAGGGCTAGGGTTAGGGTTAGGGTTAGGGTTACGGCTAGGGTTAGGGTTAGGGTTAGGTTAGGCTTAGGGTTAGGAGTTAGGGTTAGGGTTTCTATTAGGTTAGTTTTAAGGGCTAAGGTTAGTTTTAGGGTTAAGGTTGGGTTAGGGTTAGGATTAGGGTTAGGGTACGACTTAGGGCTAGGGTTAGGGCTAGGGTTAGGGTTAGGGTTAGGGTTAGGGTTTAGGGTTATGGTTAGGGTTAGGGGTTAGGGGTTAGGGGTTAGGCTTAGGGTTAGCGTTACGGTTAGGGGTTAGGGGTTAGGGTTAGGGCTAAGGTTAGGGTTAGGGTTAGGGTTAGGGTTAGGGCTAGGGTTAGGGTTAGGGTTAGGGTTACGGCTAGGGTTAGGGTTAGGGTTAGGTTAGGCTTAGGGTTAGGAGTTAGGGTTAGGGTTTCTATTAGGTTAGTTTTAAGGGCTAAGGTTAGTTTTAGGGTTAAGGTTGGGTTAGGGTTAGGATTAGGGTTAGGGTACGACTTAGGGCTAGGGTTAGGGCTAGGGTTAGGGTTAGGGTTAGGGTTAGGGTTTAGGGTTATGGTTAGGGTTAGGGGTTAGGGGTTAGGGGTTAGGCTTAGGGTTAGCGTTACGGTTAGGGGTTAGGGGTTAGGGTTAGGGCTAAGGTTAGGGTTAGGGTTAGGGTTAGGGTTAGGGCTAGGGTTAGGGTTAGGGTTAGGGTTACGGCTAGGGTTAGGGTTAGGGTTAGGTTAGGCTTAGGGTTAGGAGTTAGGGTTAGGGTTTCTATTAGGTTAGTTTTAAGGGCTAAGGTTAGTTTTAGGGTTAAGGTTGGGTTAGGGTTAGGATTAGGGTTAGGGTACGACTTAGGGCTAGGGTTAGGGCTAGGGTTAGGGTTAGGGTTAGGGTTAGGGTTTAGGGTTATGGTTAGGGTTAGGGGTTAGGGGTTAGGGGTTAGGCTTAGGGTTAGCGTTACGGTTAGGGGTTAGGGGTTAGGGTTAGGGCTAAGGTTAGGGTTAGGGTTAGGGTTAGGGTTAGGGCTAGGGTTAGGGTTAGGGTTAGGGTTACGGCTAGGGTTAGGGTTAGGGTTAGGTTAGGCTTAGGGTTAGGAGTTAGGGTTAGGGTTTCTATTAGGTTAGTTTTAAGGGCTAAGGTTAGTTTTAGGGTTAAGGTTGGGTTAGGGTTAGGATTAGGGTTAGGGTACGACTTAGGGCTAGGGTTAGGGCTAGGGTTAGGGTTAGGGTTAGGGTTAGGGTTTAGGGTTATGGTTAGGGTTAGGGGTTAGGGGTTAGGGGTTAGGCTTAGGGTTAGCGTTACGGTTAGGGGTTAGGGGTTAGGGTTAGGGCTAAGGTTAGGGTTAGGGTTAGGGTTAGGGTTAGGGCTAGGGTTAGGGTTAGGGTTAGGGTTACGGCTAGGGTTAGGGTTAGGGTTAGGTTAGGCTTAGGGTTAGGAGTTAGGGTTAGGGTTTCTATTAGGTTAGTTTTAAGGGCTAAGGTTAGTTTTAGGGTTAAGGTTGGGTTAGGGTTAGGATTAGGGTTAGGGTACGACTTAGGGCTAGGGTTAGGGCTAGGGTTAGGGTTAGGGTTAGGGTTAGG
>NW_027439594.1:0-33000 GCF_964188355.1 Buteo buteo
TTCACTGTCCCCGTGCAGCCTATGCACAGGCACAATAGCATTGGGGATCTGTGCTTGCCCAGGATCGGTACACCTCTCGGTGTCCGTTCTCGGTATAGCATTTTTCTGAAAAGGCAAACGTCCGGCTCCTAGTCCCACAAGGAAGGTGCCAGCCCTGAAAGCTCGTGCTGCTCTTCACTGTCCCCGTGCAGCCTATGCACAGGCACAACAGCACTGGGGATCTGTGCTTGCCCAGGATCGGTACACCTCACGGTGTTCATTGTCAGCAGAGCCTCTCTCCGAAAAGGCAAACGTCTGGCTCCTTGTCCCACAAGGAAGGTGCCAGCCCTGAAAGCTCTTGCTGCTCTTCACTGTCCCCGTGCAGCCTATGCACAGGCACAACAGCTCTGGGGATCTGTGCCTTCCCAGGAACGGTACACCTCACGGTGTTCGTTCTCCGGAGAGCCTCTTTCCGAAAATGCAAACGTCCGGCTCCTTGTCCGACAAGGAAGGTGCCAGCCCTGAAAGCTCGTGCTGCTCTTCACTGTCCCCGTTCAGCATATGCTCAGGCACAACAGCATTGGGATCTGTGCTTGCCCAGGATCGGTACACCTCTCGGTGTCCGTTCTCGGTATAGCATTTTTCTGAAAAGGCAAACGTCCGGCTCCTAGTCCCACAAGGAAGGTGCCAGCCCTGAAAGCTCGTGCTGCTCTTCACTGTCCCCGTGCAGCCTATGCACAGGCACAACAGCACTGGGGATCTGTGCTTGCCCAGGATCGGTACACCTCACGGTGTTCGTTCTCGGCAGAGGCTCTTCCGAAAAGGCAAACGTCCGGCTCCTTGTGCCACAAGGAAGGTGCCAGCCCTGAAAGCTCTTGCTGCTCTTCACTGTCCCCGTGCAGCCTATGCACAGGCACAACAGCACTGGGGATCTGTGCCTTCCCAGGAACGGTACACCTCACGGTGTTCGTTCTCGGGAGAGCCTCTTTCCGAAAATGCAAACGTCCGGCTCCTTGTCCCACAAGGAAGGTGCCAGCCCTGAAAGCTCTTGCTGCTCTTCACTGTCCCCGTGCAGCCTATGCACAGGCACAACAGCATTGGGGATCTGTGCTTGCCCAGGAACGGTACACCTCACGGTGTTCGTTCTCGGCAGAGGCTCTTCCGAAAATGCAAACGTCCGGCTCCTTGTCCGACAAGGAAGGTGCCAGCCCTGAAAGCTCGTGCTGCTCTTCACTGTCCCCGTGCAGCCTATGCACAGGCACAACAGCATTGGGGATCTGTGCTTGCCCAGGATCTGTACACCTCTCCGTGTTCGTTCTCGGTATAGCATTTTTCTGAAAAGGCAAACGTCCGGCTCCTAGTCCCACAAGGAAGGTGCCAGCCCTGAAAGCTCGTGCTGCTCTTCACTGTCCCCGTGCAGCCTATGCACAGGCACAACAGCACTGGGGATCTGTGCTTGCCCAGGATCGGTACACCTCACGGTGTTCATTGTCAGCAGAGCCTCTTTCCGAAAAGGCAAAGATCCGGCTCCTTGTCCCACAAGGAAGGTGCCAGCCCTGAAAGCTCTTGCTGCTCTTCACTGTCCCCGTGCAGCCTATGCACAGGCACAACAGCATTGGGGATCTGTGCTTGCCCAGGATCGGTACACCTCTCGGTGTCCGTTCTCGGTATAGCATTTTTCTGAAAAGGCAAACGTCCGGCTCCTTGTCCGACAAGGAAGGTGCCAGCCCTGAAAGCTCGTGCTGCTCTTCACTGTCCCCGTGCAGCCTATGCACAGGCACAACAGCACTGGGGATCTGTGCTTGCCCAGGATCGGTACACCTCACGGTGTTCATTGTCAGCAGAGCCTCTCTCCGAAAAGGCAAACGTCCGGCTCCTTGTCCCACAAGGAAGGTGCCAGCCCTGAAAGCTCTTGCTGCTCTTCACTGTCCCCGTGCAGCCTATGCACAGGCACAACAGCATTGGGGATCTGTGCCTTCCCCGGAACGGTACACCTCACGGTGTTCGTTCTCCGGAGAGCCTCTTTCCGAAAATGGAAACATCCGGCTCCTTGTCCGACAAGGAAGGTGCCAGCCCTGAAAGCTCTTGCTGCTCTTCACTGTCCCCGTGCAGCCTATGCACAGGCACAACAGCATTGGGGATCTGTGCTTGCCCAGGAACGGTACACCTCACGGTGTTCGTTCTCGGCAGAGGCTCTTCCGAAAATGCAAACGTCCGGCTCCTTGTCCCACAAGGAAGGTGCCAGCCCTGAAAGCTCGTGCTGCTCTTCACTGTCCCCGTGCAGCCTATGCACAGGCACAACAGCACTGGGGATCTGTGCTTGCCCAGGATCGGTACACCTCACGGTGTTCATTGTCAGCAGAGCCTCTCTCCGAAAAGGCAAACGTCCGGCTCCTTGTCCCACAAGGAAGGTGCCAGCCCTGAAAGCTCTTGCTGCTCTTCACTGTCCCCGTGCAGCCTATGCACAGGCACAACAGCACTGGGGATCTGTGCCTTCCCAGGAACGGTACACCTCACGGTGTTCGTTCTCCGGAGAGCCTCTTTCCGAAAATGCAAACGTCCGGCTCGTTGTCCGACAAGGAAGGTGCCAGCCCTGAAAGCTCTTGCTGCTCTTCACTGTCCCCGTGCAGCCTATGCACAGGCACAACAGCACTGGGGATCTGTGCCTGCCCAGGATCTGTACACCTCTCGGTGTCCGTTCTCGGCATAGCATTTTTCTGAAAAGGCAAACGTCCGGCTCCTAGTCCCACAAGGAAGGTGCCAGCCCTGAAAGCTCGTGCTGCTCTTCACTGTCCCCGTGCAGCCTATGCACAGGCACAACAGCACTGGGGATCTGTGCTTGCCCAGGATCGGTACACCTCACGGTGTTCATTGTCAGCAGAGCCTCTTTCCGAAAAGGCAAACGTCCGGCTCCTTGTCCCACAAGGAAGGTGCCAGCCCTGAAAGCTCGTGCTGCTCTTCACTGTCCCCGTGCAGCCTATGCACAGGCACAACAGCACTGGGGATCTGTGCTTGCCCAGGATCGGTACACCTCACGATGTTCGTTCTCGGCAGAGGCTCTTCCGAAAAGGCAAACGTCCGGCTCCTTGTCCCACAAGGAAGGTGCCAGCCCTGAAAGCTCGTGCTGCTCTTCACTGTCCCCGTGCAGCCTATGCACAGGCACAACAGCATTGGGGATCTGTGCTTGCCCAGGATCTGTACACCTCTCGGTGTTCGTTCTCGGTATAGCATTTTTCTGAAAAGGCAAACGTCCGGCTCCTAGTCCCACAAGGAAGGTGCCAGCCCTGAAAGCTCTTGCTGCTCTTCACTGTCCCCGTGCAGCCTATGCACAGGCACAACAGCACTGGGGATCTGTGCTTGCCCAGGATCGGTACACCTCACGGTGTTCATTGTCAGCAGAGCCTCTTTCCGAAAAGGCAAACGTCCGGGTCCTTGTCCCACAAGGAAGGTGCCAGCCCTGAAAGCTCGTGCTGCTCTTCACTGTCCCCGTGCAGCCTATGCACAGGCACAACAGCATTGGGGATCTGTGCTTGCCCAGGATCGGTACACCTCTCAGTGTCCGTTCTCGGTATAGAATTTTTCTGAAAAGGCAAACGTCCGGCTCCTTGTCCGACAAGGAAGGTGCCAGCCCTGAAAGCTCTTGCTGCTCTTCACTGTCCCCGTGCAGCCTATGCACAGGCACAACAGCACTGGGGATCTGTGCTTGCCCAGGATCGGTACACCTCACGGTGTTCGTTCTCGGCAGAGGCTCTTCCGAAAAGGCAAACGTCCGGCTCCTTGTCCCACAAGGAAGGTGCCAGCCCTGAAAGCTCTTGCTGCTCTTCACTGTCCCCGTGCAGCCTATGCACAGGCACAACAGCATTGGGGATCTGTGCCTTCCCCGGAACGGTACACCTCACGGTGTTCGTTCTCCGGAGAGCCTCTTTCCGAAAATGCAAACATCCGGCTCCTTGTCCGACAAGGAAGGTGCCAGCCCTGAAAGCTCTTGCTGCTCTTCACTGTCCCCGTGCAGCCTATGCACAGGCACAACAGCATTGGGGATCTGTGCTTGCCCAGGAACGGTACACCTCACGGTGTTCGTTCTCGGCAGAGGCTCTTCCGAAAATGCAAACGTCCGGCTCCTTGTCCCACAAGGAAGGTGCCAGCCCTGAAAGCTCGTGCTGCTCTTCACTGTCCCCGTGCAGCCTATGCACAGGCACAACAGCACTGGGGATCTGTGCTTGCCCAGGATCGGTACACCTCACGGTGTTCATTGTCAGCAGAGCCTCTCTCCGAAAAGGCAAACGTCCGGCTCCTTGTCCCACAAGGAAGGTGCCAGCCCTGAAAGCTCTTGCTGCTCTTCACTGTCCCCGTGCAGCCTATGCACAGGCACAACAGCACTGGGGATCTGTGCCTTCCCAGGAACGGTACACCTCACGGTGTTCGTTCTCCGGAGAGCCTCTTTCCGAAAATGCAAACGTCCGGCTCGTTGTCCGACAAGGAAGGTGCCAGCCCTGAAAGCTCTTGCTGCTCTTCACTGTCCCCGTGCAGCCTATGCACAGGCACAACAGCACTGGGGATCTGTGCCTGCCCAGGATCTGTACACCTCTCGGTGTCCGTTCTCGGCATAGCATTTTTCTGAAAAGGCAAACGTCCGGCTCCTAGTCCCACAAGGAAGGTGCCAGCCCTGAAAGCTCGTGCTGCTCTTCACTGTCCCCGTGCAGCCTATGCACAGGCACAACAGCACTGGGGATCTGTGCTTGCCCAGGATCGGTACACCTCACGGTGTTCATTGTCAGCAGAGCCTCTTTCCGAAAAGGCAAACGTCCGGCTCCTTGTCCCACAAGGAAGGTGCCAGCCCTGAAAGCTCGTGCTGCTCTTCACTGTCCCCGTGCAGCCTATGCACAGGCACAACAGCACTGGGGATCTGTGCTTGCCCAGGATCGGTACACCTCACGATGTTCGTTCTCGGCAGAGGCTCTTCCGAAAAGGCAAACGTCCGGCTCCTTGTCCCACAAGGAAGGTGCCAGCCCTGAAAGCTCGTGCTGCTCTTCACTGTCCCCGTGCAGCCTATGCACAGGCACAACAGCATTGGGGATCTGTGCTTGCCCAGGATCTGTACACCTCTCGGTGTCCGTTCTCGGTATAGCATTTTTCTGAAAAGGCAAACGTCCGGCTCCTAGTCCCACAAGGAAGGTGCCAGCCCTGAAAGCTCTTGCTGCTCTTCACTGTCCCCGTGCAGCCTATGCACAGGCACAACAGCACTGGGGATCTGTGCTTGCCCAGGATCGGTACACCTCACGGTGTTCATTGTCAGCAGAGCCTCTTTCCGAAAAGGCAAACGTCCGGGTCCTTGTCCCACAAGGAAGGTGCCAGCCCTGAAAGCTCGTGCTGCTCTTCACTGTCCCCGTGCAGCCTATGCACAGGCACAACAGCATTGGGGATCTGTGCTTGCCCAGGATCGGTACACCTCTCAGTGTCCGTTCTCGGTATAGAATTTTTCTGAAAAGGCAAACGTCCGGCTCCTTGTCCGACAAGGAAGGTGCCAGCCCTGAAAGCTCTTGCTGCTCTTCACTGTCCCCGTGCAGCCTATGCACAGGCACAACAGCACTGGGGATCTGTGCTTGCCCAGGATCGGTACACCTCACGGTGTTCGTTCTCGGCAGAGGCTCTTCCGAAAAGGCAAACGTCCGGCTCCTTGTCCCACAAGGAAGGTGCCAGCCCTGAAAGCTCTTGCTGCTCTTCACTGTCCCCGTGCAGCCTATGCTCAGGCACAACAGCATTGGGGATCTGTGCTTGCCCAGGATCGGTACACCTCTCGGTGTCCGTTCTCGGTATAGAATTTTTCTGAAAAGGCAAACGTCCGGCTCCTTGTCCCACAAGGAAGGTGCCAGCCCTGAAAGCTCGTGCTGCTCTTCACTGTCCCCGTGCAGCCTATGCACAGGCACAACAGCACTGGGGATCTGTGCTTGCCCAGGATCGGTACACCTCACGGTGTTCGTTCTCTGCAGAGGCTCTTCCGAAAAGGCAAACGTCCGGCTCCTTGTCCCACAAGGAAGGTGCCAGCCCTGAAAGCTCTTGCTGCTCTTCACTGTCCCCGTGCAGCCTATGCACAGGCACAACAGCATACGGGATCTGTGCTTGCCCAGGATCGGTACACCTCACGGTGTTCGTTCTCGGCAGAGGCTCTTCCGAAAAGGCAAACGTCCGGCTCCTTGTCCCACAAGGAAGGTGCCAGCCCTGAAAGCTCTTGCTGCTCTTCACTGTCCCCGTGCAGCCTAAGCACAGGCACAACAGCATTGGGGATCTGTGCCTGCCCAGGAACGGTACACCTCACGGTGTTCGTTCTCGGCATAGCATTTTTCTGAAAAGGCAAACGTCCGGCTCCTTGTCCGACAAGGAAGGTGCCAGCCCTGAAAGCTCGTGCTGCTCTTCACTGTCCCCGTGCAGCCTATGCACAGGCACAACAGCATTGGGGATCTGTGCTTGCCCAGGAACGGAACACCTCACGGTGTTCGTTCTCGGCAGAGGCTCTTCCGAAAAGGCAAACGTCCGACAAGGAAGGTGCCAGTGCTGAAAGCTCGTGCTGCTCTTCACTGTCCCCGTGCAGCCTATGCACAGGCACAACAGCACTGGGGATCTGTGCCTGCCCAGGAATGGTACACCTCTCGGTGTCCGTTCTCGGCATAGCATTTTTCTGAAAAGGCAAACGTCCGGCTCCTTGTGCCACAAGGAAGGTGCCAGCCCTGAAAGCTCGTGCTGCTCTTCACTGTCCCCGTGCAGCCTATGCACAGGCACAACAGCATACGGGATCTGTGCTTGCCCAGGATCGGTACACCTCACGGTGTTCGTTCTCTGCAGAGGCTCTTCCGAAAAGGCAAACGTCCGGCTCCTTGTCCGACAAGGAAGGTGCCAGCCCTGAAAGCTCTTGCTGCTCTTCACTGTCCCCGTGCAGCCTATGCACAGGCACAACAGCACTGGGGATCTGTGCTTGCCCAGGATCGGTACACCTCACGGTGTTCATTGTCAGCAGAGCCTCTTTCCGAAAAGGCAAACGTCCGGCTCCTTGTCCCACAAGGAAGGTGCCAGCCCTGAAAGCTCTTGCTGCTCTTCACTGTCCCCGTGCAGCCTATGCACAGGCACAACAGCATTGGGGATCTGTGCTTGCCCAGGATCGGTACACCTCTCGGTGTCCGTTCTCTGCATACCATTTTTCTAAAAAGGCAAACGTCCGGCTCCTTGTGCCACAAGGAAGGTGCCAGCCCTGAAAGCTCGTGCTGCTCTTCACTGTCCCCGTGCAGCCTATGCACAGGCACAACAGCATACGGAATCTGTGCTTGCCCAGGATCGGTACACCTCACGGTGTTTGTTCTCGGCAGAAGCTCTTCCGAAAAGGCAAACGTCCGGCTCGTTGTCCCACAAGGAAGGTGCCAGCCCTGAAAGCTCGTGCTGCTCTTCACTGTCCCCGTGCAGCCTATGCACAGGCACAACAGCATTGGGGATCTGTGCTTGCCCAGGATCGGTACACCTCACGGTGTTCGTTCTCGGCAGAGGCTCTTCCGAATAGGCAAACGTCCGGCTCCTTGTCCCACAAGGAAGGTGCCAGCCCTGAAAGCTCGTGCTGCTCTTCACTGTCCCCGTGCAGCCTATGCACAGGCACAACAGCACTGGGGATCTGTGCTTGCCCAGGATCGGTACACCTCACGGTGTTCATTGTCAGCAGAGCCTCTTTCCGAAAAGGCAAACGTCCGGCTCCTTGTGCCACAAGGAAGGTGCCAGCCCTGAAAGCTCTTGCTGCTCTTCACTGTCCCCGTGCAGCCTATGCACAGGCACAACAGCACTGGGA
The DNA here is from genome assembly GCF_964188355.1 of Buteo buteo. Taxonomy (NCBI): domain Eukaryota; kingdom Metazoa; phylum Chordata; class Aves; order Accipitriformes; family Accipitridae; genus Buteo; species Buteo buteo. The sequence continues at coordinate 7,805 of NW_027439594.1, forward strand.
TCTGTGCTTGCCCAGGATCGGTACACCTCACGGTGTTCGTTCTCGGTATAGCATTTTTCCGAAAAGGCAAACGTCCGGCTCCTTGTCCCACAAGGAAGGTGCCAGCCCTGAAAGCTCGTGCTGCTCTTCACTGTCCCCGTGCAGCCTATGCACAGGCACAACAGCACTGGGGATCTGTGCCTTCCCAGGAACGGTACACCTCACGGTGTTCGTTCTCCGGAGAGCCTCTTTCCGAAAATGCAAACGTCCGGCTCCTTGTGCCACAAGGAAGGTGCCAGCCCTGAAAGCTCTTGCTGCTCTTCACTGTCCCCGTGCAGCCTATGCACAGGCACAACAGCATTGGGGATCTGTGCTTGCCCAGGATCTGTACACCTCTCGGTGTCCGTTCTCGGTATAGCATTTTTCCGAAAAGGCAAACGTCCGGCTCCTAGTCCCACAAGGAAGGTGCCAGCCCTGAAAGCTCGTGCTGCTCTTCACTGTCCCCGTGCAGCCTATGCACAGGCACAACAGCACTGGGGATCTGTGCTTGCCCAGGATCGGTACACCTCACGGTGTTCATTGTCAGCAGAGCCTCTTTCCGAAAAGGCAAACGTCCGGCTCCTTGTCCCACAAGGAAGGTGCCAGCCCTGAAAGCTCGTGCTGCTCTTCACTGTCTCCGTGCAGCCTATGCACAGGCACAACAGCACTGGGGATCTGTGCTTGCCCAGGATCGGTACACCTCACGGTGTTCGTTCTCCGGAGAGCCTGTTTCCGAAAATGCAAACGTCCGGCTCCTTGTCCCACAAGGAAGGTGCCAGCCCTGAAAGCTCTTGCTGCTCTTCACTGTCCCCGTGCAGCCTATGCACAGGCACAACAGCATTGGGGATATGTGCTTGCCCAGGATCTGTACACCTCTCGGTGTCCGTTCTCGGTATAGCATTTTTCTGAAAATGCAAACGTCCGGCTCCTAGTCCCACAAGGAAGGTGCCAGCCCTGAAAGTTCGTGCTGCTCTTCACTGTCCCCGTGCAGCCTATGCACAGGCACAACAGCACTGGGGATCTGTGCTTGCCCAGGATCGGTACACCTCACGGTGTTCATTGTCAGCAGAGCCTCTTTCCGAAAAGGCAAACGTCCGGCTCCTTGTCCCACAAGGAAGGTGCCAGCCCTGAAAGCTCGTGCTGCTCTTCACTGTCCCCGTGCAGCCTATGCACAGGCACAACAGCATTGGGGATCTGTGCTTGCCCAGGATCGGTACACCTCTCGGTGTCCGTTCTCTGCATACCATTTTTCTGAAAAGGCAAACGTCCGGCTCCTTGTCCCACAAGGAAGGTGCCAGCCCTGAAAGCTCGTGCTGCTCTTCACTGTCCCCGTGCAGCCTATGCACAGGCACAACAGCACTGGGGATCTGTGCTTGCCCAGGATCGGTACACCTCACGGTGTTCATTGTCAGCAGAGCCTCTTTCCGAAAAGGCAAACGTCCGGCTCCTTGTCCCACAAGGAAGGTGCCAGCCCTGAAAGCTCGTGCTGCTCTTCACTGTCCCCGTGCAGCCTATGCACAGGCACAACAGCATACGGGATCTGTGCTTGCCCAGGATCGGTACACCTCTCGGTGTCCGTTCTCGGTATAGCATTTTTCTGAAAAGGCAAACGTCCGGCTCCTTGTCCCACAAGGAAGGTGCCAGCCCTGAAAGCTCGTGCTGCTCTTCACTGTCCCCGTGCAGCCTATGCACAGGCACAACAGCATTGGGGATCTGTGCTTGCCCAGGATCGGTACACCTCACGGTGTTCATTGTCAGCAGAGCCTCTTTCCGAAAAGGCAAACGTCCGGCTCCTTGTCCCACAAGGAAGGTGCCAGCCCTGAAAGCTCTTGCTGCTCTTCACTGTCCCCGTGCAGCCTATGCACAGGCACAACAGCACTGGGGATCTGTGCTTGCCCATGATCGGTACACCTCACGGTGTTCGTTCTCGGCAGAGGCTCTTCCGAAAAGGCAAACGTCCGGCTCCTTGTCCCACAAGGAAGGTGCCAGCCCTGAAAGCTCGTGCTGCTCTTCACTGTCCCCGTGCAGCCTATGCACAGGCACAACAGCATTGGGGATCTGTACTTGCCCAGGAGCGGTACACCTCACGGTGTTCATTGTCAGCAGAGCCTCTTTCCGAAAAGGCAAACGTCCGGCTCCTTGTCCCACAAGGAAGGTGCCAGCCCTGAAAGCTCGTGCTGCTCTTCACTGTCCCCGTGCAGCCTATGCACAGGCACAACAGCACTGGGGATCTGTGCTTGCCCAGGATCTGTACACCTCTCGGTGTCCGTTCTCGGTATAGCATTTTTCTGAAAAGGCAAACGTCCGGCTCCTTGTCCCACAAGGAAGGTGCCAGCCCTGAAAGCTCGTGCTGCTCTTCACTGTCCCCGTGCAGCCTATGCACAGGCACAACAGCACTGGGGATCTGTGCTTGCCCAGGAACGGTACACCTCTCGGTGTCCGTTCTCGGTATAGAATTTTTCTGAAAAGGCAAACGTCCGGCTCCTTGTGCCACAAGGAAGGTGCCAGCCCTGAAAGCTCGTGCTGCTCTTCACTGTCCCCGTGCAGCCTATGCACAGGCACAACAGCACTGGGGATCTGTGCTTGCCCAGGATCGGTAAACCTCACGGTGTTCATTGTCAGCAGAGCCTCTTTCCGAAAAGGCAAACGTCCGGCTCCTTGTCCCACAAGGAAGGTGCCAGCCCTGAAAGCTCTTGCTGCTCTTCACTGTCCCCGTGCAGCCTAAGCACAGGCACAACAGCATTGGGGATCTGTGCTTGCCCAGGATCGGTACACCTCACGGTGTCGGTTCTCGGTATAGCATTTTTCTGAAAAGGCAAACGTCCGGCTCCTTGTGCCACAAGGAAGGTGCCAGCCCTGAAAGCTCGTGCTGCACTTCACTGTCCCCGTGCAGCCTATGCACAGGCACAACAGCATTGGGGATCTGTGCTTGCCCAGGAACGGAACACCTCACGGTGTTCGTTCTCGGCAGAGGCTCTTCCGAAAAGGCAAACGTCCGACAAGGAAGGTGCCAGCGCTGAAAGCTCGTGCTGCTCTTCACTGTCCCCGTGCAGCCTATGCACAGGCACAACAGCATTGGGGATCTGTGCTTGCCCAGGATCTGTACACCTCTCGGTGTCCGTTCTCGGTATAGCATTATTCTGAAAAGGCAAACGTCCGGCTCCTAGTCCCACAAGGAAGGTGCCAGCCCTGAAAGCTCGTGCTGCTCTTCACTGTCCCCGTGCAGCCTATGCACAGGCACAACAGCACTGGGGATCTGTGCTTGCCCAGGATCGGTACACCTCACGGTGTTCATTGTCAGCAGAGCCTCTTTCCGAAAAGGCAAACGTCCGGCTCCTTGTCCCACAAGGAAGGTGCCAGCCCTGAAAGCTCTTGCTGCTCATCACTGTCCCCGTGCAGCCTATGCACAGGCACAACAGCACTGGGGATCTGTGCTTGCCCAGGATCGGTACACCTCACGGTGTTCATTGTCAGCAGAGCCTCTCTCCGAAAAGGCAAACGTCCGGCTCCTTGTCCCACAAGGAAGGTGCCAGCCCTGAAAGCTCTTGCTGCTCTTCACTGTCCCCGTGCAGCCTATGCACAGGCACAACAGCATTGGGGATCTGTGCTTGCCCAGGAACGGTACACCTCACGGTGTTCGTTCTCGGCAGAGGCTCTTCCGAAAATGCAAACGTCCGGCTCCTTGTCCCACAAGGAAGGTGCCAGCCCTGAAAGCTCTTGCTGCTTTTCACTGTCCCCGTGCAGCCTATGCACAGGCACAACAGCATTGGGGATCTGTGCTTGCCCAGGATCGGTACACCTCTCGGTGTCCGTTCTCGGTATAGCATTTTTCTGAAAAGGCAAACGTCCGGCTCCTAGTCCCACAAGGAAGGTGCCAGCCCTGAAAGCTCGTGCTGCTCTTCACTGTCCCCGTGCAGCCTATGCACAGGCACAACAGCACTGGGGATCTGTGCTTGCCCAGGATCGGTACACCTCATGGTGTTCATTGTCAGCAGAGCCTCTTTCCGAAAATGCAAACGTCCGGCTCCTTGTGCCACAAGGAAGGTGCCAGCCCTGAAAGCTCGTGCTGCTCTTCACTGTCCCCGTGCAGCCTATGCACAGGCACAACAGCATTGGGGATCTGTGCTTGCCCAGGATCGGTACACCTCACGGTGTTCGTTCTCGGCAGAGGCTCTTCCGAATAGGCAAACGTCCGGCTCCTTGTCCCACAAGGAAGGTGCCAGCCCTGAAAGCTCGTGCTGCTCTTCACTGTCCCCGTGCAGCCTATGCACAGGCACAACAGCACTGGGGATCTGTGCTTGCCCAGGATCGGTACACCTCACGGTGTTCGTTCTCGGCAGAGCCTCTTTCCGAAAAGGCAAACGTCCGGCTCCTTGTCCCACAAGGAAGGTGCCAGCCCTGAAAGCTCGTGCTGCTCTTCACTGTCCCCGTGCAGCCTATGCACAGGCACAACAGCACTGGGGATCTGTGCTTGCCCAGGATCGGTACACCTCACGGTGTTCATTGTCAGCAGAGCCTCTCTCCGAAAAGGCAAACGTCCGGCTCCTTGTCCCACAAGGAAGGTGCCAGCCCTGAAAGCTCTTGCTGCTCTTCACTCTCCCCGTGCAGCCTATGCACAGGCACAACAGCACTGGGGATCTGTGCCTTCCCAGGAACGGTACACCTCACGGTGTTCGTTCTCCGGAGAGCCTCTTTCCGAAAAGGCAAACGTCCGGCTCCTTGTCCCACAAGGAAGGTGCCAGCCCTGAAAGCTCTTGCTGCTCTTCACTGTCCCCGTGCAGCCTATGCACAGGCACAACAGCACTGGGGATCTGTGCTTGCCCAGGATCGGTACACCTCACGGTGTTCATTGTCAGCAGAGCCTCTTTCCGAAAAGGCAAACGTCCGGCTCCTTGTCCCACAAGGAAGGTGCCAGCCCTGAAAGCTCGTGCTGCTCTTCACTGTCCCCGTGCAGCCTATGCACAGGCACAACAGCACTGGGGATCTGTGCTTGCCCAGGATCTGTACACCTCTCGGTGTCCGTTCTCGGTATAGCATTTTTCTGAAAAGGCAAACGTCCGGCTCCTTGTCCCACAAGGAAGGTGCCAGCCCTGAAAGCTCGTGCTGCTCTTCACTGTCCCCGTGCAGCCTATGCACAGGCACAACAGCACTGGGGATCTGTGCTTGCCCAGGAACGGTACACCTCTCGGTGTCCGTTCTCGGTATAGAATTTTTCTGAAAAGGCAAACGTCCGGCTCCTTGTGCCACAAGGAAGGTGCCAGCCCTGAAAGCTCGTGCTGCTCTTCACTGTCCCCGTGCAGCCTATGCACAGGCACAACAGCACTGGGGATCTGTGCTTGCCCAGGATCGGTAAACCTCACGGTGTTCATTGTCAGCAGAGCCTCTTTCCGAAAAGGCAAACGTCCGGCTCCTTGTCCCACAAGGAAGGTGCCAGCCCTGAAAGCTCTTGCTGCTCTTCACTGTCCCCGTGCAGCCTAAGCACAGGCACAACAGCATTGGGGATCTGTGCTTGCCCAGGATCGGTACACCTCACGGTGTCGGTTCTCGGTATAGCATTTTTCTGAAAAGGCAAACGTCCGGCTCCTTGTGCCACAAGGAAGGTGCCAGCCCTGAAAGCTCGTGCTGCACTTCACTGTCCCCGTGCAGCCTATGCACAGGCACAACAGCATTGGGGATCTGTGCTTGCCCAGGAACGGAACACCTCACGGTGTTCGTTCTCGGCAGAGGCTCTTCCGAAAAGGCAAACGTCCGACAAGGAAGGTGCCAGCGCTGAAAGCTCGTGCTGCTCTTCACTGTCCCCGTGCAGCCTATGCACAGGCACAACAGCATTGGGGATCTGTGCTTGCCCAGGATCTGTACACCTCTCGGTGTCCGTTCTCGGTATAGCATTATTCTGAAAAGGCAAACGTCCGGCTCCTAGTCCCACAAGGAAGGTGCCAGCCCTGAAAGCTCGTGCTGCTCTTCACTGTCCCCGTGCAGCCTATGCACAGGCACAACAGCACTGGGGATCTGTGCTTGCCCAGGATCGGTACACCTCACGGTGTTCATTGTCAGCAGAGCCTCTTTCCGAAAAGGCAAACGTCCGGCTCCTTGTCCCACAAGGAAGGTGCCAGCCCTGAAAGCTCTTGCTGCTCATCACTGTCCCCGTGCAGCCTATGCACAGGCACAACAGCACTGGGGATCTGTGCTTGCCCAGGATCGGTACACCTCACGGTGTTCATTGTCAGCAGAGCCTCTCTCCGAAAAGGCAAACGTCCGGCTCCTTGTCCCACAAGGAAGGTGCCAGCCCTGAAAGCTCTTGCTGCTCTTCACTGTCCCCGTGCAGCCTATGCACAGGCACAACAGCATTGGGGATCTGTGCTTGCCCAGGAACGGTACACCTCACGGTGTTCGTTCTCGGCAGAGGCTCTTCCGAAAATGCAAACGTCCGGCTCCTTGTCCCACAAGGAAGGTGCCAGCCCTGAAAGCTCTTGCTGCTTTTCACTGTCCCCGTGCAGCCTATGCACAGGCACAACAGCATTGGGGATCTGTGCTTGCCCAGGATCGGTACACCTCTCGGTGTCCGTTCTCGGTATAGCATTTTTCTGAAAAGGCAAACGTCCGGCTCCTAGTCCCACAAGGAAGGTGCCAGCCCTGAAAGCTCGTGCTGCTCTTCACTGTCCCCGTGCAGCCTATGCACAGGCACAACAGCACTGGGGATCTGTGCTTGCCCAGGATCGGTACACCTCATGGTGTTCATTGTCAGCAGAGCCTCTTTCCGAAAATGCAAACGTCCGGCTCCTTGTGCCACAAGGAAGGTGCCAGCCCTGAAAGCTCGTGCTGCTCTTCACTGTCCCCGTGCAGCCTATGCACAGGCACAACAGCATTGGGGATCTGTGCTTGCCCAGGATCGGTACACCTCACGGTGTTCGTTCTCGGCAGAGGCTCTTCCGAATAGGCAAACGTCCGGCTCCTTGTCCCACAAGGAAGGTGCCAGCCCTGAAAGCTCGTGCTGCTCTTCACTGTCCCCGTGCAGCCTATGCACAGGCACAACAGCACTGGGGATCTGTGCTTGCCCAGGATCGGTACACCTCACGGTGTTCGTTCTCGGCAGAGCCTCTTTCCGAAAAGGCAAACGTCCGGCTCCTTGTCCCACAAGGAAGGTGCCAGCCCTGAAAGCTCGTGCTGCTCTTCACTGTCCCCGTGCAGCCTATGCACAGGCACAACAGCACTGGGGATCTGTGCTTGCCCAGGATCGGTACACCTCACGGTGTTCATTGTCAGCAGAGCCTCTCTCCGAAAAGGCAAACGTCCGGCTCCTTGTCCCACAAGGAAGGTGCCAGCCCTGAAAGCTCTTGCTGCTCTTCACTCTCCCCGTGCAGCCTATGCACAGGCACAACAGCACTGGGGATCTGTGCCTTCCCAGGAACGGTACACCTCACGGTGTTCGTTCTCCGGAGAGCCTCTTTCCGAAAAGGCAAACGTCCGGCTCCTTGTCCCACAAGGAAGGTGCCAGCCCTGAAAGCTCTTGCTGCTCTTCACTGTCCCCGTGCAGCCTATGCACAGGCACAACAGCACTGGGGATCTGTGCTTGCCCAGGATCGGTACACCTCACGGTGTTCATTGTCAGCAGAGCCTCTTTCCGAAAAGGCAAACGTCCGGCTCCTTGTCCCACAAGGAAGGTGCCAGCCCTGAAAGCTCGTGCTGCTCTTCACTGTCCCCGTGCAGCCTATGCACAGGCACAACAGCACTGGGGATCTGTGCTTGCCCAGGAACGGAACACCTCACGGTGTTCGTTCTCGGCAGAGGCTCTTCCGAAAAGGCAAACGTCCGGCTCGTCCCACAATGAAGGTGCCAGCCCTGAAAGCTCTTGCTGCTCTTCACTGTCCCCGTGCAGCCTATGCACAGGCACAACAGCATTGGGGATCTGTGCTTGCCCAGGATCGGTACACCTCACGGTGTTCATTGTCAGCAGAGCCTCTTTCCGAAAAGGCAAACGTCCGGCTCCTTGTCCCACAAGGAAGGTGCCAGCCCTGAAAGCTCGTGCTGCTCTTCACTGTCCCCGTGCAGCCTATGCACAGGCACAACAGCACTGGTGATCTGTGCTTGCCCAGGATCGGTACACCTCTCGGTGTCCGTTCTCGGCATAGCATTTTTCTGAAAAGGCAAACGTCCGGCTCCTTGTCCCACAAGGAAGGTGCCAGCCCTGAAAGCTCTTGCTGCTCTTCACTGTCCCCGTGCAGCCTAAGCACAGGCACAACAGCATTGCGGATCTGTGCTTGCCCAGGATCGGTACACCTCACGGTGTCGGTTCTCGGTATATCATTTTTCTGAAAAGGCAAACGTCCGGCTCCTTGTCCCACAAGGAAGGTGCCAGCCCTGAAAGCTCGTGCTGCTCTTCACTGTCCCCGTGCAGCCTATGCACAGGCACAACAGCACTGGGGATCTGTGCTTGCCCAGGAACGGAACACCTCACGGTGTTCATTCTCGGCAGAGGCTCTTCCGAAAAGGCAAACGTCCGGCTCGTCCCACAATGAAGGTGCCAGCCCTGAAAGCTCTTGCTGCTCTTCACTGTCCCCGTGCAGCCTATGCACAGGCACAACAGCATTGGGGATCTGTGCTTGCCCAGGATCGGTACACCTCACGGTGTTCATTGTCAGCAGAGCCTCTTTCCGAAAAGGCAAACGTCCGGCTCCTTGTCCCACAAGGAAGGTGCCAGCCCTGAAAGCTCTTGCTGCTCTTCACTGTCCCCGTGCAGCCTATGCACAGGCACAACAGCACTGGTGATCTGTGCTTGCCCAGGATCGGTACACCTCTCGGTGTCCGTTCTCGGTATAGCATTTTTCTGAAAAGGCAAACGTCCGGCTCCTTGTCCGACAAGGAAGGTGCCAGCCCTGAAAGCTCGTGCTGCTCTTCACTGTCCCCGTGCAGCCTATGCACAGGCACAACAGCACTGGGGATCTGTGCTTGCCCAGGAACGGTACACCTCTCGGTGTCCGTTCTCGGTATAGAATTTTTCTGAAAAGGCAAACGTCCGGCTCCTTGTGCCACAAGGAAGGTGCCAGCCCTGAAAGCTCGTGCTGCTCTTCACTGTCCCCGTGCAGCCTATGCACAGGCACAACAGCACTGGGGATCTGTGCTTGCCCAGGAACGGAACACCTCACGGTGTTCGTTCTCGGCAGAGGCTCTTCCGAAAAGGCAAACGTCCGGCTCCTTGTCCCACAAGGAAGGTGCCAGCCCTGAAAGCTCGTGCTGCTCTTCACTGTCCCCGTGCAGCCTAAGCACAGGCACAACAGCATTGCGGATCTGTGCTTGCCCAGGATCGGTACACCTCACGGTGTCGGTTCTCGGTATAGCATTTTTCTGAAAAGGCAAACGTCCGGCTCCTTGTCCCACAAGGAAGGTGCCAGCCCTGAAAGCTCGTGCTGCTCTTCACTGTCCCCGTGCAGCCTATGCACAGGCACAACAGCATTGGGGATCTGTGCTTGCCCAGGATCGGTACACCTCTCGGTGTCCGTTCTCGGTATAGCATTTTTCTGAAAAGGCAAACGTCCGGCTCCTTGTCCCACAAGGAAGGTGCCAGCCCTGAAAGCTCGTGCTGCACTTCACTGTCCCCGTGCAGCCTATGCACAGGCACAACAGCATTGGGGATCTGTGCTTGCCCAGGAACGGAACACCTCACGGTGTTCGTTCTCGGCAGAGGCTCTTCCGAAAAGGCAAACGTCTGACAAGGAAGGTGCCAGCGCTGAAAGCTCGTGCTGCTCTTCACTTTCCCCGTGCAGCCTATGCACAGGCACAACAGCATTGGGGATCTGTGCTTGCCCAGGATCTGTACACCTCTCGGTGTCCGTTCTCGGTATAGCATTTTTCTGAAAAGGCAAACGTCCGGCTCCTTGTCCCACAAGGAAGGTGCCAGCCCTGAAAGCTCGTGCTGCTCTTCACTGTCCCCGTGCAGCCAATGCACAGGCACAACAGCACTGGGGATCTGTGCTTGCCCAGGATCGGTACACCTCTCGGTGTCCGTTCTCGGCAGAGGCTCTTCCGAAAATGCAAACGTCCGGCTCCTTGTCCCACAAGGAAGGTGCCAGCCCTGAAAGCTCTTGCTGCTTTTCACTGTCCCCGTGCAGCCTATGCACAGGCACAACAGCATTGGGGATCTGTGCTTGCCCAGGATCGGTACACCTCTCGGTGTCCGTTCTCGGTATAGCATTTTTCTGAAAAGGCAAACGTCCGGCTCCTAGTCCCACAAGGAAGGTGCCAGCCCTGAAAGCTCGTGCTGCTCTTCACTGTCCCCGTGCAGCCTATGCACAGGCACAACAGCACTGGGGATCTGTGCTTGCCCAGGATCGGTACACCTCACGGTGTTCATTGTCAGCAGAGCCTCTTTCCGAAAATGCAAACGTCCGGCTCCTTGTGCCACAAGGAAGGTGCCAGCCCTGAAAGCTCGTGCTGCTCTTCACTGTCCCCGTGCAGCCTATGCACAGGCACAACAGCATACGGAATCTGTGCTTGCCCAGGATCGGTACACCTCACGGTGTTCGTTCTCGGCAGAGGCTCTTCCGAAAAGGCAAACGTCCGGCTCCTTGTCCCACAAGGAAGGTGCCAGCCCTGAAAGCTCGTGCTGCTCTTCACTGTCCCCGTGCAGCCTATGCACAGGCACAACAGCATTGGGGATCTGTGCTTGCCCAGGATCGGTACACCTCACGGTGTTCGTTCTCGGCAGAGGCTCTTCCGAAAAGGCAAACGTCCGGCTCCTTGTCCCACAAGGAAGGTGCCAGCCCTGAAAGCTCGTGCTGCTCTTCACTGTCCCCGTGCAGCCTATGCACAGGCACAACAGCATTGGGGATCTGTGCTTGCCCAGGATCGGTACACCTCTCGGTGTCCGTTCTCGGTATAGCCTCTTTCCGAAAAGGCAAACGTCCGGCTCCTTGTCCCACAAGGAAGGTGCCAGCCCTGAAAGCTCTTGCTGCTCTTCACTCTCCCCGTGCAGCCTATGCACAGGCACAACAGCACTGGGGATCTGTGCCTTCCCAGGAATGGTACACCTCACGGTGTTCGTTCTCCGGAGAGCCTCTTTCCGAAAATGCAAACGTCCGGCTCCTTGTCCCACAAGGAAGGTGCCAGCCCTGAAAGCTCTTGCTGCTCTTCACTGTCCCCGTGCAGCCTATGCACAGGCACAACAGCACTGGGGATCTGTGCTTGCCCAGGATCGGTACACCTCACGGTGTTCATTGTCAGCAGAGCCTCTTTCCGAAAAGGCAAACGTCCGGCTCCTTGTCCCACAAGGAAGGTGCCAGCCCTGAAAGCTCTTGCTGCTCTTCACTGTCCCCGTGCAGCCTATGCACAGGCACAACAGCATTGGGGATCTGTGCTTGCCCAGGATCGGTACACCTCTCGGTGTCCGTTCTCGGTATAGCATTTTTCTGAAAAGGCAAACGTCCGGCTCCTAGTCCCACAAGGAAGGTGCCAGCCCTGAAAGCTCGTGCTGCTCTTCACTGTCCCCGTTCAGCCTATGCACAGGCACAACAGCACTGGGGATCTGTGTTGCCCAGGATCGGTACACGTCACGGTGTTCATTGTCAGCAGAGCCTCTTTCCGAAAAGGCAAACGTCCGGCTCCTTGTCCCACAAGGAAGGTGCCAGCCCTGAAAGCTCGTGCTGCTCTTCACTGTCCCCGTGCAGCCTATGCACAGGCACAATAGCATTGGGGATCTGTGCTTGCCCAGGATCGGTACACCTCTCGGTGTCCGTTCTCGGTATAGCATTTTTCTGAAAAGGCAAACGTCCGGCTCCTTGTCCCACAAGGAAGGTGCCAGCCCTGAAAGCTCGTGCTGCTCTTCACTGTCCCCGTGCAGCCTATGCACAGGCACAACAGCACTGGGGATCTGTGCTTGCCCAGGATCGGTACACCTCACGGTGTTCATTGTCAGCAGAGCCTCTCTCCGAAAAGGCAAACGTCCGGCTCCTTGTCCCACAAGGAAGGTGCCAGCCCTGAAAGCTCGTGCTGCTCTTCACTGTCCCCGTGCAGCCTATGCATAGGCACAACAGCACTGGGGATCTGTGCTTGCCCAGGATCGGTACACCTCACGGTGTTCATTGTCAGCAGAGCCTCTCTCCGAAAAGGCAAACGTCCGGCTCCTTGTCCCACAAGGAAGGTGCCAGCCCTGAAAGCTCTTGCTGCTCTTCACTGTCCCCGTGCAGCCTATGCACAGGCACAACAGAACTGGGGATCTGTGCTTGCCCAGGATCGGTACACCTCACGGTGTTCATTGTCAGCAGAGCCTCTTTCCGAAAAGGCAAACGTCCGGCTCCTTGTCCCACAAGGAAGGTGCCAGCCCTGAAAGCTCGTGCTGCTCTTCACTGTCCCCGTGCAGCCTATGCACAGGCACAACAGCACTGGGGATCTGTGCTTGCCCAGGAACGGAACACCTCACGGTGTTCGTTCTCGGCAGAGGCTCTTCCGAAAAGGCAAACGTCCGGCTCCTTGTCCCACAAGGAAGGTTCCAGCCCTGAAAGCTCTTGCTGCTCTTCACTGTCCCCGTGCAGCCTATGCACAGGCACAACAGCATTGGGGATCTGTGCTTGCCCAGGATCGGTACACCTCACGGTGTTCGTTCTCGGCAGAGGCTCTTCCGAAAAGGCAAACGTCCGGCTCCTTGTCCCACAAGGAAGGTGCCAGCCGTGAAAGCTCTTGCTGCTCTTCACTGTCCCCGTGCAGCCTATGCACAGGCACAACAGCATTGGGGATCTGTGCTTGCCCACAGGCGGCACATCTCACGGCGCTCGTTCTCGGCAGAGGCTCTTCCGAAAAGGCAAACGTCCGGCTCCTTGTCCCACAAGGAAGGTGCCAGCCCTGAAAGCTCGTGCTGCTCTTCACTGTCCCCGTGCAGCCTATGCACAGGCACAACAGCATTGGGGATCTGTGCTTGCCCAGGATCGGTACACCTCTCGGTGTCCGTTCTCGGTATAGCATTTTTCTGAAAAGGCAAACGTCCGGCTCCTTGTGCCACAAGGAAGGTGCCAGCCCTGAAAGCTCGTGCTGCTCTTCACTGTCCCCGTGCAGCCTATGCACAGGCACAACAGCATTGGGGATCTGTGCTTGCCCATGATCGGTACACCTCACGGTGTTCGTTCTCGGCAGAGGCTCTTCCGAAAAGGCAAACGTCCGGCTCCTTGTCCTACAAGGAAGGTGCCAGCCCTGAAAGCTCGTGCTGCTCTTCACTGTCCCCGTGCAGCCTAAGCACAGGCACAACAGCATTGCGGATCTGTGCTTGCCCAGGATCGGTACACCTCACGGTGTCGGTTCTCGGTATAGCATTTTTCTGAAAAGGCAAACGTCCGGCTCCTTGTCCCACAAGGAAGGTGCCAGCCCTGAAAGCTCGTGCTGCTCTTCACTGTCCCCGTGCAGCCTATGCACAGGCACAACAGCATTGGGGATCTGTGCTTGCCCAGGATCGGTACACCTCTCGGTGTCCGTTCTCGGTATAGCATTTTTCTGAAAAGGCAAACGTCCGGCTCCTAGTCCCACAAGGAAGGTGCCAGCCCTGAAAGCTCGTGCTGCTCTTCACTGTCCCCGTGCAGCCTATGCACAGGCACAACAGCATTGGGGATCTGTGCTTGCCCAGGATCGGTACACCTCTCGGTGTCCGTTCTCGGTATAGCCTCTTTCCGAAAAGGCAAACGTCCGGCTCCTTGTCCCACAAGGAAGGTGCCAGCCCTGAAAGCTCTTGCTGCTCTTCACTGTCCCCGTGCAGCCTATGCACAGGCACAACAGCACTGGGGATCTGTGCCTTCCCAGGAACGGTACACCTCACGGTGTTCGTTCTCCGGAGAGCCTCTTTCCGAAAATGCAAACGTCCGGCTCCTTGTCCCACAAGGAAGGTGCCAGCCCTGAAAGCTCTTGCTGCTCTTCACTGTCCCCGTGCAGCCTATGCACAGGCACAACAGCACTGGGGATCTGTGCTTGCCCAGGATCGGTACACCTCACGGTGTTCATTGTCAGCAGAGCCTCTTTCCGAAAAGGCAAACGTCCGGCTCCTTGTCCCACAAGGAAGGTGCCAGCCCTGAAAGCTCTTGCTGCTCTTCACTGTCCCCGTGCAGCCTATGCACAGGCACAACAGCATTGGGGATCTGTGCTTGCCCAGGATCGGTACACCTCTCGGTGTCCGTTCTCGGTATAGCATTTTTCTGAAAAGGCAAACGTCCGGCTCCTAGTCCCACAAGGAAGGTGCCAGCCCTGAAAGCTCGTGCTGCTCTTCACTGTCCCCGTTCAGCCTATGCACAGGCACAACAGCACTGGGGATCTGTGTTGCCCAGGATCGGTACACGTCACGGTGTTCATTGTCAGCAGAGCCTCTTTCCGAAAAGGCAAACGTCCGGCTCCTTGTGCCACAAGGAAGGTGCCAGCCCTGAAAGCTCGTGCTGCTCTTCACTGTCCCCGTGCAGCCTATGCACAGGCACAATAGCATTGGGGATCTGTGCTTGCCCAGGATCGGTACACCTCTCGGTGTCCGTTCTCGGTATAGCATTTTTCTGAAAAGGCAAACGTCCGGCTCCTTGTCCCACAAGGAAGGTGCCAGCCCTGAAAGCTCGTGCTGCTCTTCACTGTCCCCGTGCAGCCTATGCACAGGCACAACAGCACTGGGGATCTGTGCTTGCCCAGGATCGGTACACCTCACGGTGTTCATTGTCAGCAGAGCCTCTCTCCGAAAAGGCAAACGTCCGGCTCCTTGTCCCACAAGGAAGGTGCCAGCCCTGAAAGCTCGTGCTGCTCTTCACTGTCCCCGTGCAGCCTATGCATAGGCACAACAGCACTGGGGATCTGTGCTTGCCCAGGATCGGTACACCTCACGGTGTTCATTGTCAGCAGAGCCTCTCTCCGAAAAGGCAAACGTCCGGCTCCTTGTCCCACAAGGAAGGTGCCAGCCCTGAAAGCTCTTGCTGCTCTTCACTGTCCCCGTGCAGCCTATGCACAGGCACAACAGAACTGGGGATCTGTGCTTGCCCAGGATCGGTACACCTCACGGTGTTCATTGTCAGCAGAGCCTCTTTCCGAAAAGGCAAACGTCCGGCTCCTTGTCCCACAAGGAAGGTGCCAGCCCTGAAAGCTCGTGCTGCTCTTCACTGTCCCCGTGCAGCCTATGCACAGGCACAACAGCACTGGGGATCTGTGCTTGCCCAGGAACGGAACACCTCACGGTGTTCGTTCTCGGCAGAGGCTCTTCCGAAAAGGCAAACGTCCGGCTCCTTGTCCCACAAGGAAGGTTCCAGCCCTGAAAGCTCTTGCTGCTCTTCACTGTCCCCGTGCAGCCTATGCACAGGCACAACAGCATTGGGGATCTGTGCTTGCCCAGGATCGGTACACCTCACGGTGTTCGTTCTCGGCAGAGGCTCTTCCGAAAAGGCAAACGTCCGGCTCCTTGTCCCACAAGGAAGGTGCCAGCCGTGAAAGCTCTTGCTGCTCTTCACTGTCCCCGTGCAGCCTATGCACAGGCACAACAGCATTGGGGATCTGTGCTTGCCCACAGGCGGCACATCTCACGGCGCTCGTTCTCGGCAGAGGCTCTTCCGAAAAGGCAAACGTCCGGCTCCTTGTCCCACAAGGAAGGTGCCAGCCCTGAAAGCTCGTGCTGCTCTTCACTGTCCCCGTGCAGCCTATGCACAGGCACAACAGCATTGGGGATCTGTGCTTGCCCAGGATCGGTACACCTCTCGGTGTCCGTTCTCGGTATAGCATTTTTCTGAAAAGGCAAACGTCCGGCTCCTTGTGCCACAAGGAAGGTGCCAGCCCTGAAAGCTCGTGCTGCTCTTCACTGTCCCCGTGCAGCCTATGCACAGGCACAACAGCATTGGGGATCTGTGCTTGCCCATGATCGGTACACCTCACGGTGTTCGTTCTCGGCAGAGGCTCTTCCGAAAAGGCAAACGTCCGGCTCCTTGTCCTACAAGGAAGGTGCCAGCCCTGAAAGCTCGTGATGCTCTTCACTGTCCCCGTGCAGCCTAAGCACAGGCACAACAGCATTGCGGATCTGTGCTTGCCCAGGATCGGTACACCTCACGGTGTCGGTTCTCGGTATAGCATTTTTCTGAAAAGGCAAACGTCCGGCTCCTTGTCCCACAAGGAAGGTGCCAGCCCTGAAAGCTCGTGCTGCTCTTCACTGTCCCCGTGCAGCCTATGCACAGGCACAACAGCATTGGGGATCTGTGCTTGCCCAGGATCGGTACACCTCTCGGTGTCCGTTCTCGGTATAGCATTTTTCTGAAAAGGCAAACATCCGGCTCCTTGTGCCACAAGGAAGGTGCCAGCCCTGAAAGCTCGTGCTGCACTTCACTGTCCCCGTGCAGCCTATGCACAGGCACAACAGCATTGGGGATCTGTGCTTGCCCAGGAACGGAACACCTCATGGTGTTCGTTCTCGGCAGAGGCTCTTCCGAAAAGGCAAACGTCCGACAAGGAAGGTGCCAGCGCTGAAAGCTCGTGCTGCTCTTCACTGTCCCCGTGCAGCCTATGCACAGGCACAACAGCATTGGGGATCTGTGCTTGCCCAGGATCGGTACACCTCTCGGTGTCCGTTCTCTGCATACCATTTTTCTGAAAAGGCAAACGTCCGGCTCCTAGTCCCACAAGGAAGGTGCCAGCCCTGAAAGCTCGTGCTGCTCTTCACTGTCCCCGTGCAGCCTATGCACAGGCACAACAGCACTGGGGATCTGTGCTTGCCCAGGATCGGTACACCTCACGGTGTTCATTGTCAGCAGAGCCTCTTTCCGAAAAGGCAAACGTCCGGCTCCTTGTCCCACAAGGAAGGTGCCAGCCCTGAAAGCTCTTGCTGCTCTTCACTGTCCCCGTGCAGCCTATGCACAGGCACAACAGCACTGGGGATCTGTGCTTGCCCAGGATCGGTACACCTCACGGTGTTCATTGTCAGCAGAGCCTCTCTCCGAAAAGGCAAACGTCCGGCTCCTTGTCCCACAAGGAAGGTGCCAGCCCTGAAAGCTCTTGCTGCTTTTCACTGTCCCCGTGCAGCCTATGCACAGGCACAACAGCATTGGGGATCTGTGCTTGCCCAGGATCTGTACACCTCTGTGTCCGTTCTCGGTATAGCATTTTTCTGAAAAGGCAAACGTCCGGCTCCTAGTCCCACAAGGAAGGTGCCAGCCCTGAAAGCTCGTGCTGCTCTTCACTGTCCCCGTGCAGCCTATGCACAGGCACAACAGCACTGGGGATCTGTGCTTGCCCAGGATCGGTACACCTCACGGTGTTCATTGTCAGCAGAGCCTCTTTCCGAAAATGCAAACGTCCGGCTCCTTGTGCCACAAGGAAGGTGCCAGCCCTGAAAGCTCGTGCTGCTCTTCACTGTCCCCATGCAGCCTATGCACAGGCACAACAGCATACGGAATCTGTGCTTGCCCAGGATCGGTACACCTCACGGTGTTCGTTCTCGGCAGAAGCTCTTCCGAAAAGGCAAACGTCCGGCTCCTTGTCCCACAAGGAAGGTGCCAGCCCTGAAAGCTCGTGCTGCTCTTCACTGTTCCCGCGCAGCCTATGCACAGGCACAACAGCATTGGGGATCTGTGCTTGCCCAGGATCGGTACACCTCACGGTGTTCGTTCTCGGCAGAGGCTCTTCCGAATAGGCAAACGTCCGGCTCCTTGTCCCACAAGGAAGGTGCCAGCCCTGAAAGCTCGTGCTGCTCTTCACTGTCCCCATGCAGCCTATGCACAGGCACAACAGCACTGGGGATCTGTGCCTTCCCAGGAACGGTACACCTCACGGTGTTCGTTCTCCGGAGAGCCTCTTTCCGAAAATGCAAACGTCCGGCTCCTAGTCCCACAAGGAAGGTGCCAGCCCTGAAAGCTCTTGCTGCTCTTCACTGTCCCCGTGCAGCCTATGCACAGGCACAACAGCATTGGGGATCTGTGCTTGCCCAGGAACGGTACACCTCACGGTGTTCGTTCTCGGCAGAGGCTCTTCCGAAAATGCAAACGTCCAGCTCCTTGTCCCACAAGGAAGGTGCCAGCCCTGAAAGCTCTTGCTGCTCTTCACTGTCCCCGTGCAGCCTATGCACAGGCACAACAGCATTGGGGATCTGTGCTTGCCCAGGATCTGTACACCTCTCGGTGTCCCTTCTCGGTATAGCATTTTTCTGAAAAGGCAAACGTCCGGCTCCTAGTCCCACAAGGAAGGTGCCAGCCCTGAAAGCTCGTGCTGCTCTTCACTGTCCCCGTGCAGCCTATGCACAGGCACAACAGCACTGGGGATCTGTGCTTGCCCAGGATCGGTACACCTCACGGTGTTCATTGTCAGCAGAGCGTCTTTCCGAAAAGGCAAACGTCCGGCTCCTTGTCCCACAAGGAAGGTGCCAGCCCTGAAAGCTCTTGCTGCTCTTCACTGTCCCCGTGCAGCCTATGCACAGGCACAACAGCATTGGGGATCTGTGCTTGCCCAGGAACGGTACACCTCTCGGTGTCCGTTCTCTGCATACCATTTTTCTGAAAAGGCAAACGTCCGGCTCCTTGTCCCACAAGGAAGGTGCCAGCCCTGAAAGCTCGTGCTGCTCTTCACTGTCCCCGTGCAGCCTATGCACAGGCACAACAGCACTGGGGATCTGTGCTTGCCCAGGAACGGAACACCTCACGGTGTTCGTTCTCGGCAGAGGCTCTTCCGAAAAGGCAAACGTCCGGCTCGTCCCACAATGACGGTGCCAGCCCTGAAAGCTCGTGCTGCTCTTCACTGTCCCCGTGCAGCCTATGCACAGGCACAACAGCATTGGGGATCTGTGCTTGCCCAGGATCGGTACACCTCTCGGTGTCCGTTCTCTGCATACCATTTTTCTGAAAAGGCAAACGTCCGGCTCCTTGTCCCACAAGGAAGGTGCCAGCCCTGAAAGCTCGTGCTGCTCTTCACTGTCCCCGTGCAGCCTATGCACAGGCACAACAGCACTGGGGATCTGTGCTTGCCCAGGAACGGAACACCTCACGGTGTTCGTTCTCGGCAGAGGCTCTTCCGAAAAGGCAAACGTCCGGCTCGTCCCACAATGACGGTGCCAGCCCTGAAAGCTCGTGCTGCTCTTCACTGTCCCCGTGCAGCCTATGCACAGGCACAACAGCACTGGGGATCTGTGCCTTCCCAGGAACGGTACACCTCACGGTGTTCGTTCTCCGGAGAGCCTCTTTCCGAAAAGGCAAACGTCCGGCTCCTTGTCCCACAAGGAAGGTGCCAGCCCTGAAAGCTCGTGCTGCTCTTCACTGTCCCCGTGCAGCCTATGCACAGGCACAACAGCACTGGGGATCTGTGCTTGCCCAGGATCGGTACACCTCACGGTGTTCATTGTCAGCAGAGCCTCTCTCCGAAAAGGCAAACGTCCGGCTCCTTGTCCCACAAGGAAGGTGCCAGCCCTGAAAGCTCTTGCTGCTCTTCACTGTCCCCGTGCAGCCTATGCACAGGCACAACAGCACTGGGGATCTGTGCTTGCCCATGATCGGTACACCTCACGGTGTTCGTTCTCGGCAGAGGCTCTTCCGAAAAGGCAAACGTCCGGCTCCTTGTCCCACAAGGAAGGTGCCAGCCCTGAAAGCTCGTGCTGCTCTTCACTGTCCCCGTGCAGCCTATGCACAGGCACAACAGCATTGCGGATCTGTGCTTGCCCAGGATCGGTACACCTCACGGTGTTCATTGTCAGCAGAGCCTCTTTCCGAAAAGGCAAACGTCTGGCTCCTTGTCCCACAAGGAAGGTGCCAGCCCTGAAAGCTCGTGCTGCTCTTCACTGTCCCCGTGCAGCCTATGCACAGGCACAACAGCACTGGGGATCTGTGCTTGCCCAGGATCGGTACACCTCTCGGTGTCCGTTCTCGGTATAGCATTTTTCTGAAAAGGCAAACGTCCGGCTCCTAGTCCCACAAGGAAGGTGCCAGCCCTGAAAGCTCGTGCTGCTCTTCACTGTCCCCGTGCAGCCTATGCACAGGCACAACAGCACTGGGGATCTGTGCTTGCCCAGGAACGGTACACCTCTCGGTGTCCGTTCTCGGTATAGAATTTTTCTGAAAAGGCAAACGTCCGGCTCCTTGTGCCACAAGGAAGGTGCCAGCCCTGAAAGCTCGTGCTGCTCTTCACTGTCCCCGTGCAGCCTATGCACAGGCACAACAGCACTGGGGATCTGTGCTTGCCCAGGATCGGTACACCTCACGGTGTTCGTTCTCGGCAGAGGCTCTTCCGAAAAGGCAAACGTCCGGCTCCTTGTCCCACAAGGAAGGTGCCAGCCCTGAAAGCTCGTGCTGCTCTTCACTGTCCCCGTGCAGCCTATGCACAGGCACAACAGCATTGGGGATCTGTGCTTGCCCAGGATCGGTACACCTCTCGGTGTCCGTTCTCGGTATAGCATTTTTCTGAAAAGGCAAACGTCCGGCTCCTTGTGCCACAAGGAAGGTGCCAGCCCTGAAAGCTCGTGCTGCTCTTCACTGTCCCCGTGCAGCCTATGCACAGGCACAACAGCATTGGGGATCTGTGCTTGCCCAGGATCGGTACACCTCTCGGTGTCCGTTCTCGGTATAGCATTTTTCTGAAAAGGCAAACATCCGGCTCCTTGTGCCACAAGGAAGGTGCCAGCCCTGAAAGCTCGTGCTGCACTTCACTGTCCCCGTGCAGCCTATGCACAGGCACAACAGCATTGGGGATCTGTGCTTGCCCAGGAACGGAACACCTCATGGTGTTCGTTCTCGGCAGAGGCTCTTCCGAAAAGGCAAACGTCCGACAAGGAAGGTGCCAGCGCTGAAAGCTCGTGCTGCTCTTCACTGTCCCCGTGCAGCCTATGCACAGGCACAACAGCATTGGGGATCTGTGCTTGCCCAGGATCGGTACACCTCTCGGTGTCCGTTCTCTGCATACCATTTTTCTGAAAAGGCAAACGTCCGGCTCCTAGTCCCACAAGGAAGGTGCCAGCCCTGAAAGCTCGTGCTGCTCTTCACTGTCCCCGTGCAGCCTATGCACAGGCACAACAGCACTGGGGATCTGTGCTTGCCCAGGATCGGTACACCTCACGGTGTTCATTGTCAGCAGAGCCTCTTTCCGAAAAGGCAAACGTCCGGCTCCTTGTCCCACAAGGAAGGTGCCAGCCCTGAAAGCTCTTGCTGCTCTTCACTGTCCCCGTGCAGCCTATGCACAGGCACAACAGCACTGGGGATCTGTGCTTGCCCAGGATCGGTACACCTCACGGTGTTCATTGTCAGCAGAGCCTCTCTCCGAAAAGGCAAACGTCCGGCTCCTTGTCCCACAAGGAAGGTGCCAGCCCTGAAAGCTCTTGCTGCTTTTCACTGTCCCCGTGCAGCCTATGCACAGGCACAACAGCATTGGGGATCTGTGCTTGCCCAGGATCTGTACACCTCTGTGTCCGTTCTCGGTATAGCATTTTTCTGAAAAGGCAAACGTCCGGCTCCTAGTCCCACAAGGAAGGTGCCAGCCCTGAAAGCTCGTGCTGCTCTTCACTGTCCCCGTGCAGCCTATGCACAGGCACAACAGCACTGGGGATCTGTGCTTGCCCAGGATCGGTACACCTCACGGTGTTCATTGTCAGCAGAGCCTCTTTCCGAAAATGCAAACGTCCGGCTCCTTGTGCCACAAGGAAGGTGCCAGCCCTGAAAGCTCGTGCTGCTCTTCACTGTCCCCATGCAGCCTATGCACAGGCACAACAGCATACGGAATCTGTGCTTGCCCAGGATCGGTACACCTCACGGTGTTCGTTCTCGGCAGAAGCTCTTCCGAAAAGGCAAACGTCCGGCTCCTTGTCCCACAAGGAAGGTGCCAGCCCTGAAAGCTCGTGCTGCTCTTCACTGTTCCCGCGCAGCCTATGCACAGGCACAACAGCATTGGGGATCTGTGCTTGCCCAGGATCGGTACACCTCACGGTGTTCGTTCTCGGCAGAGGCTCTTCCGAATAGGCAAACGTCCGGCTCCTTGTCCCACAAGGAAGGTGCCAGCCCTGAAAGCTCGTGCTGCTCTTCACTGTCCCCATGCAGCCTATGCACAGGCACAACAGCACTGGGGATCTGTGCCTTCCCAGGAACGGTACACCTCACGGTGTTCGTTCTCCGGAGAGCCTCTTTCCGAAAATGCAAACGTCCGGCTCCTTGTCCCACAAGGAAGGTGCCAGCCCTGAAAGCTCTTGCTGCTCTTCACTGTCCCCGTGCAGCCTATGCACAGGCACAACAGCATTGGGGATCTGTGCTTGCCCAGGAACGGTACACCTCACGGTGTTCGTTCTCGGCAGAGGCTCTTCCGAAAATGCAAACGTCCAGCTCCTTGTCCCACAAGGAAGGTGCCAGCCCTGAAAGCTCTTGCTGCTCTTCACTGTCCCCGTGCAGCCTATGCACAGGCACAACAGCATTGGGGATCTGTGCTTGCCCAGGATCTGTACACCTCTCGGTGTCCCTTCTCGGTATAGCATTTTTCTGAAAAGGCAAACGTCCGGCTCCTAGTCCCACAAGGAAGGTGCCAGCCCTGAAAGCTCGTGCTGCTCTTCACTGTCCCCGTGCAGCCTATGCACAGGCACAACAGCACTGGGGATCTGTGCTTGCCCAGGATCGGTACACCTCACGGTGTTCATTGTCAGCAGAGCGTCTTTCCGAAAAGGCAAACGTCCGGCTCCTTGTCCCACAAGGAAGGTGCCAGCCCTGAAAGCTCTTGCTGCTCTTCACTGTCCCCGTGCAGCCTATGCACAGGCACAACAGCATTGGGGATCTGTGCTTGCCCAGGAACGGTACACCTCTCGGTGTCCGTTCTCTGCATACCATTTTTCTGAAAAGGCAAACGTCCGGCTCCTTGTCCCACAAGGAAGGTGCCAGCCCTGAAAGCTCGTGCTGCTCTTCACTGTCCCCGTGCAGCCTATGCACAGGCACAACAGCACTGGGGATCTGTGCTTGCCCAGGAACGGAACACCTCACGGTGTTCGTTCTCGGCAGAGGCTCTTCCGAAAAGGCAAACGTCCGGCTCGTCCCACAATGACGGTGCCAGCCCTGAAAGCTCGTGCTGCTCTTCACTGTCCCCGTGCAGCCTATGCACAGGCACAACAGCATTGGGGATCTGTGCTTGCCCAGGATCGGTACACCTCTCGGTGTCCGTTCTCTGCATACCATTTTTCTGAAAAGGCAAACGTCCGGCTCCTTGTCCCACAAGGAAGGTGCCAGCCCTGAAAGCTCGTGCTGCTCTTCACTGTCCCCGTGCAGCCTATGCACAGGCACAACAGCACTGGGGATCTGTGCTTGCCCAGGAACGGAACACCTCACGGTGTTCGTTCTCGGCAGAGGCTCTTCCGAAAAGGCAAACGTCCGGCTCGTCCCACAATGACGGTGCCAGCCCTGAAAGCTCGTGCTGCTCTTCACTGTCCCCGTGCAGCCTATGCACAGGCACAACAGCACTGGGGATCTGTGCCTTCCCAGGAACGGTACACCTCACGGTGTTCGTTCTCCGGAGAGCCTCTTTCCGAAAAGGCAAACGTCCGGCTCCTTGTCCCACAAGGAAGGTGCCAGCCCTGAAAGCTCGTGCTGCTCTTCACTGTCCCCGTGCAGCCTATGCACAGGCACAACAGCACTGGGGATCTGTGCTTGCCCAGGATCGGTACACCTCACGGTGTTCATTGTCAGCAGAGCCTCTCTCCGAAAAGGCAAACGTCCGGCTCCTTGTCCCACAAGGAAGGTGCCAGCCCTGAAAGCTCTTGCTGCTCTTCACTGTCCCCGTGCAGCCTATGCACAGGCACAACAGCACTGGGGATCTGTGCTTGCCCATGATCGGTACACCTCACGGTGTTCGTTCTCGGCAGAGGCTCTTCCGAAAAGGCAAACGTCCGGCTCCTTGTCCCACAAGGAAGGTGCCAGCCCTGAAAGCTCGTGCTGCTCTTCACTGTCCCCGTGCAGCCTATGCACAGGCACAACAGCATTGCGGATCTGTGCTTGCCCAGGATCGGTACACCTCACGGTGTTCATTGTCAGCAGAGCCTCTTTCCGAAAAGGCAAACGTCTGGCTCCTTGTCCCACAAGGAAGGTGCCAGCCCTGAAAGCTCGTGCTGCTCTTCACTGTCCCCGTGCAGCCTATGCACAGGCACAACAGCACTGGGGATCTGTGCTTGCCCAGGATCGGTACACCTCTCGGTGTCCGTTCTCGGTATAGCATTTTTCTGAAAAGGCAAACGTCCGGCTCCTAGTCCCACAAGGAAGGTGCCAGCCCTGAAAGCTCGTGCTGCTCTTCACTGTCCCCGTGCAGCCTATGCACAGGCACAACAGCACTGGGGATCTGTGCTTGCCCAGGAACGGTACACCTCTCGGTGTCTGTTCTCGGTATAGAATTTTTCTGAAAAGGCAAACGTCCGGCTCCTTGTGCCACAAGGAAGGTGCCAGCCCTGAAAGCTCGTGCTGCTCTTCACTGTCCCCGTGCAGCCTATGCACAGGCACAACAGCACTGGGGATCTGTGCTTGCCCAGGATCGGTACACCTCACGGTGTTCGTTCTCGGCAGAGGCTCTTCCGAAAAGGCAAACGTCCGGCTCCTTGTCCCACAAGGAAGGTGCCAGCCCTGAAAGCTCGTGCTGCTCTTCACTGTCCCCGTGCAGCCTATGCACAGGCACAACAGCATTGGGGATCTGTGCTTGCCCAGGATCGGTACACCTCTCGGTGTCCGTTCTCGGTATAGCATTTTTCTGAAAAGGCAAACGTCCGGCTCCTTGTGCCACAAGGAAGGTGCCAGCCCTGAAAGCTCGTGCTGCTCTTCACTGTCCCCGTGCAGCCTATGCACAGGCACAACAGCATTGGGGATCTGTGCTTGCCCAGGAACGGAACACCTCACGGTGTTCGTTCTCGGCAGAGGCTCTTCCGAAAAGGCAAACGTCCGACAAGGAAGGTGCCAGCGCTGAAAGCTCGTGCTGCTCTTCACTGTCCCCGTGCAGCCTATGCACAGGCACAACAGCATTGGGGATCTGTGCTTGCCCAGGATCTGTACACCTCTCGGTGTCCGTTCTCGGTATAGCATTATTCTGAAAAGGCAAACGTCCGGCTCCTAGTCCCACAAGGAAGGTGCCAGCCCTGAAAGCTCGTGCTGCTCTTCACTGTCCCCGTGCAGCCTATGCACAGGCACAACAGCATTGGGGATCTGTGCTTGCCCAGGATCGGTACACCTCACGGTGTTCATTGTCAGCAGAGCCTCTTACCGAAAAGGCAAACG